>NC_061497.1:23541427-23588927 GCF_022539355.2 Hippoglossus stenolepis | reverse complement strand
GGAATCGAGGGAGCAAATCGAGCCGGAGCCTGAGATGCTTTAGAAGACAACAGGTCTGCATCATTCAAGAGGTCAGAGGTCAAATCCATGACTGCACAGTTTCCTGATGTTTCACATTGGACAATATTTTACCGATGACAGATAATTGCACGACTGCAACGTTTTCTACCACCTGACAATTACCTGGTCACAGCGAACGACGAAGGAACATGAGCGAGAGAATCTCAACCCTGAAAACATCGAGCTGCATAAATAAATATGACGCGTCTGATTAAAGCCTGAAGAAACCTACAAGACAAACATTCAGTTACAGTCACAGCGCCACCTACTGGTCTCCTGGTGGGTTGTTTACATCCACCTCAAACTTGTCAGAAACGCCAAACATCCCAGTTTCCTGGACGTGTCTGTGACGAGGTGTTTCAGGAGCTTCGGTGTTTTCATTTTTAAGACTTTGGTCTTTTTAACTCTGCAAAACTTTTACAAAACACCTCGAAGGCCAATCGGAGAACTCGCACGTCCTTCAAGGCGAAGGACACATCTCGCCGTGGAAATTTAAATTCAATGATTTCTTTCTTGGTCCATAACCAAGACAAAAACAAACAGCGATAGAGAAAAACATAAAATGTCTATTTTAACTAATGCAACAAAGAAAATGTAGCTATTGAAAAACCCTGGAGGAGCATGAAACTCTCTGAACATCCACTTCAGAAGAGGTTTTGTACCACAACAGACACACTCAGAGATCAGAACACAAAGGTTTTCTAATAAAGTGATTGAGTTCTAAAGACACGGTTCAGGGAAAAGTCAGATACATTGACGGAGCTTTTTAAATGAGTCATAATTCTCGTTAGTATTCTGGGTAATAAAATAACCTTGAATGTGGGCATCAGTTATGATTATTCATCCTGAGACGACTTTTAACTGAACATCAAGACAACAACAGAAAGTGAAACACTGAGGTGAGACAACAAGGGAAAGTGGAGGACACCTCAAATCACTATAAACACTGGTGCTTTAATATAAAAGTACTTCAATATAACTTCAGGAGTATTAGCGCTAATCTGAAAGCAGCTTCGTAATAAACCTGCACTCAAAAGCTCATAGTGACTCAGCGAAGAGTTGCTTTTCAATAACAGGACAATCATCGGCCTGATGTTGTGGCTCCAGGAAGCAGCTAATGACTAAAAATGATAAAACTCTGCTCACCGGGATTTTAATACTTTTCCTCCTCTGCAGATGCTTGAAGACTCAGTGAATCGTCTCCATGTGGACGAGCAGTGGGATCCAGCTCCACGTGTCCTTCGGTGTATTTCAACCAGTCGTCACATGCAGCGTTCTGTTCCCACAGTTTTTATCAGATTCCCTGATCTGGGTCTTGAGAAGCTGCAGATGATCAACCTGGGATTTTTATTCACCTGATGTTTGCATCAGAAAGTCAAGTTTTAAACCAGTTGACCTGGAAACCTCCCGTTCATGTTCAATTTTATGTTTTGTACGACCTGTCGCTCAGTTTGTGGTGTTTCCTGATATCTTTGGTTCCTCTGAACGTTCTGCAGGATTCCACCTTTTCCACACAGTTCAGAGGAGAGACGTCACATGTTCAGGTGTCTCTCAAGGCCAGAGAAGAAGATCTGGGCTCCAACAGCTACTGTCAATGTAAAATATAACGTGTAGATCGAATCCATACAATAAAATCTGTCTGTGTGCATCGTAAAAAATACTCAAACGTACTTAAATATTACAGGTGAACTTTGAGGATTGTTCCTCTGCAGCTCCGAGTAAGTTCCAGAACAAGGACATACATATATTTGAGTTTTATAATTAAGTTCTGGAGGAAACGTCGGAGTTTCATATGAGGACAAATGAAACACTGCATGTTTCTGCACAGACACGCAGCTGAAACAGCCCGAGATGGTTTTTTGGAGACGTGTGATGCTGCTGCCAGGATCTTGTGAACATCAGAGCGTTGCCAGGAGCGACTCTGAGCCTCCGAGGGTGAAGCCACATGCAGGGGTTGAGTTTCCAACTGCTGTCGGATCCACGGCTGCATCAGAGAATAAAATATGCGTAGAACTGATCTCATGTTAAAGCCACACGAATACAGTAGAGTTTCAAAATGCATCGGTTAAATACCTGGTGCGTGAACACGACTCCGACTTTTCTACAACCTGAAACTGAAGCTTGTAAACGCTGCCAAGCTAGTTTTACTTTTAATTAGATTGTGCTTCGGTCTGGACAGACGGAAATTTAGGTTTTTGGATGAAGACGACCACGTTCTCTCCGTCGCTGTTCCTCGTTTGTTATTTAACGTTAGATTCAGATAAATCACTCGTCTGGTTGTAGTTTGTCTCATTTTCAGGCATCGTATTAAAACTAAATCATATCGAAGACGAGCCAGTGGAGAAGAAGTTTGTCAGAAAAGTTGTTTCTCAGGCCTCGTCCACTGAACTTGGATTAAAACGGTGAAAACCCGAAAATACACCATCAAGACCACAACAAATCAACAGGGGGCGCTATACAGTAACACAAACTATAAAGCTGTGAAAACTTGTGAGTTCAGCAGAGAACTTTATTCCTTTACTCAGCAACTTCTGTCTTGAGCAGTGGAACCGTCGGCACCGCTCACTGCTGGAAGGAACAAGGTTTAAAACTAAAAGTTAAACTCTGCAACTTGAGTCAAACTTTTGCTGGATTCAGTAAATGTTTTCACTTTTAAAACTCATTTCAACTGAACCTCTGCACGGTGCAGTCGTCCTGGTGAAGTTAGAGTGAAGAACTTCAGCAAACATTCAGTAAATACTCAACATTTATTAATGTAGAGAAAGTAGTCGTGTTTGTCCCTGTAGCTGATTTTGTGTTTCTCTGTATTTCAGGAAGTCTCCACATTAAATAAATGAATAAATCCGGCCAACAACAGAAGGATGAACGCACACACACACACACACCCTTTGCCACGACTTCAAAACAACAACAGAAAGTGTACGCCCCCCCGCTCCTCTGTGAAGTGGAGATGAATCCGTGAGGCTGCGCTGCACAGGAGGCCTCCTCGTCATTTAGTGCACTGATGCTGAGGCATGCTGGGAAGTCCACTCAGTACCTTGTCCTCAGTTTGTTGTTTCCCTGATAAGAAAACAGCATCTTCTGATCAACTTAACATGAATATCCTCCATTTTAAATTAAGACAAAACTAACCAGGTCAAATGAAACAATGCAACAAACACCTGGAGCTTGTTCAGACTCTCAGCTGATAAAGACCTTGATCACATTATTACAGACGTAAAATAAAGAGTTTAAGATTTTTACTGAATCAGAAAGAAAACAGTGAAAAGGCTCCACAGCAGCATCGAGCATTAAACAAGCTCAGGTTGGGTTTTATGATCATTTCAAATGTAACATGAACAGAATATTCTATTACCAACTTGAGTACATCATAATCAGAATAAAGTAATGGTCAGATTGTCGGTGTCAGTGATGCTGTTTATCCCGTTTGTGGCTTTTGCTCAATAAAACCAGTTCACGGCCGATATTGTGTGACGACAAACATTCGTACAAATAAAACCCGAGACACACGCGAGGAACTGATCTGTTTTAATTTCGCAGACAAACAGGTGAACAGCTTCCGAGTCTCATCCGACCGAGATGTGAATGTAATCACCACAGTTTGTAACTTAATGATGCAGAGTGTGATTCTGTTTCCTCACACGTTGGGTTTCTCGGGCTCAGGTGTGAATCCTCGCGACGCTCGGGAATCCGTGTCAAGCAGAAATAATTCCATTTCACTTCATTAAAAGTTAATTTTATGGCTTCACAATCACAGCCTCCCGCTGAGTTAATGTGATTTCAGCCAAGTCGAGCTGCTCGTTGTGTTTTCAGAGCCGGCATCGCTTGACATTCTCCAATAATCGCTCGTTCCCCCCGGGATTCGGATGTTTTGCTGGAACATGAGTTGCTACCAATGGTGATGTTGATTATTATTAAGTTTAATGGAAACACTGAGGTTATTGTATAATTGGATTAAAGTTCAGACACAGCAGAGCCACAGAAAACCAGTGGGTTGGATTGAGGAGTTCACTGTAAGTTACAGATCAGGTCAATGGACCAAGTTGATCCTTATTTTCAGATCTTTGACTTTTTTAATCTCCAGTTAACAATAACTGGCTTATTGTTGTTTAAACCTTATTTACATTGTACGTTTATCACCATGACACCAACCTGCCATGCAAACTACTTCATATATTTGTAATGACTTTATATTCTTAAGGAAACTGAACTTTTTGCTCTACACAAGTTTAAAATCATCGTTTGAAGGTCAATGTTAAATTTCTCTTTCCTGTGTTTCTCATTTTTTGTCTTTAACCTTTATCTTTAACGGCTTCACATTCAAACACTGTTGTAGGTGATTTTTTACAAGGTTACAATTTACAAGACTCTGTAAAATACAACCTTCAATTTATTTTCTTGTTTACTGATGTTTCTGATTCTGTCTTTAAGAACTCGCAGTAAAACATAAGGTAATGTATTAATTATCGGTTGAATCCAAAGATGGACGACATGACGGCTGAAGCCAAATCATCCTGGTAGCCCTCTAGTGGCCGACTGCAGCAAAGGCCTCCAACCCTGCGTAATCCATGTTAGTAGATGGGACATAGTACTAACTAAAAAATCTGGGATACTTTCTGCTTCATTTCTGGATCGTGGAAAGAACACGAGACACGTCGTCCATCTTTAAATAAAACCCGCCGCGACCTGTTTCCAGAAGCTGAAACACCAGAATACTCACGAGGAACATGTGTCGGTGTGTAACCATTAAATCCTCGTGGTGTTTCCTCACTAAAACCAGTCTGGGGCCACGAGGGTGAAGTAACCGAGTCCAAGTGTCGGAGGTTTGCAGACAAACGACCACAGGGAGACGTGAACCCACCGTGTTGCACTGAGCTCATGGTGTTAGAAAATAAAACGTCCCGGGAGCGAGCGCCCGCCGCACCGCGGAGTCATTAATTCTGCATCATGACCCGCCTGTCGGCCGGCTGCGGCCAGACAATGTGTATCCTGTGGCATCATTATATTAGGATCAGAAGTACACCACATTACGAGAGGGAGGCTGGCGGTGTGTGTGTGTGTGTGTGTGTGTGTGTGTACGTGATGTCTGGATTCTTCCTGTGAAATCCTCTAGTGGAAACTCATAAAACCTCTGAAGTGATGTAACGGGAGGATGAGGAGGGATCCACACACACACACACACACACACCTCGGGGTTTAGACCCTAACACTTCCTGACAGGTGACCCACAGCCTCATTTCACACTGCGGCCGCCCACAATAACAAAAGCTGCACATTTAACCAGCGCGTCTCACTGGGTTCAAAGTGTTTTTTCGCCAAAAGATAAAAAACACCAACCCACAGTGAGGATTAGAAGAAACCACCTCCAACAACACGGACATGAGGAGGATGAAGAGAACACGGTTCTGCCCACACAACTTTCATCCTCACAGCTTCCAGTGAACTGATCCAGCAGAAGGTCGTTATTTCACTCAGGTCTGTTTTCAAAACGTGTGTGTTTGAACTCAACGGAATGAAACCACCTTTGTGTTCTGATTGGAGATTCACATCCTGATGAGACTCAGTTCTGTGTTGGTCTGTTGAGGAGTGAACTTCGACTCTGACTGACGCAACAAGTCTGATATCTGGAGGTCGACTGTTTTATTATCTTCTTCCTCTAATGACGGAGAGAACAGTGAGGCTCCGCCCTCCAGAAGAACAAATACTAGGTCAGTACTGAGGTTTCAGAAATACTTAAGTATCTGATTCATAAACACTGTATGAATCTGGGAGTGCAACTCTAAAATATATGTGAAGGCATTGATTTATTTGCTTCTTCTTCTTCTCCTAATAACTGAGACGTTCTTCGAGGTGAGGTTCTGCTCACAGTTCAGCACCAGATGCTTCAGGGTGTTTTCTGCAAGCACGATAAATCAAATACTAGAACATTACTCAGTACAACACATCCGCCAAGAACCATCCTTCCCACGATTGTCTCAATCTTATAGATAGATTATATAAACAGTCTGTGTATTATTCGCTGAAAGGTTAAAGACAGCGTTTACACAGTAAAGTACGAAATATAATAAAGTGATTTCTGCTACACTTCCTCTCTGTGCGATTTAAAACTGGCCTGAATTAAAAACACGTGTTAATACTTCGCATGAAGCTGCTAAACAACAAGTTAACGAAGAACCCTGATCTCTAAACCTGTGTCTTCTGTTTCCTCTCATTTCACCAGAACTGCTTAATTAGCGGCTTCTTTAAATCACAATCACAAAGGCAGCTACTCAGGTGAGTCATAGCAAGTTAAACACCAATTAGCTCTGTGTGCTAACGGAGCTCAGAGCGTCCCCGTCTCTGTGTGCGAGGCGGCAGGTAACTGGTCCGGTAATTAGCTGTAAACCTCTGCAGCAGGAGAGAAGGTCTGAGAGACGGTGTGAGAAGCAAAGAGAGTCGACCTTCAGCAGAGTGACTGAAGAGAGGATCCAGACGACTGAACAAACACAGGCTGTGTCTTAAAACTTTCTCTGTTGTTGTCCACACGTCGTCTGTCCTGGCTCCTCCTGTGCAGCTGGAGAAAAGGGTTAAATCCACATCACAAGCGAGACATGAGATACCTGAGTCTCTCTTTATCCAGCTGGGAAGTCCAGAACGACCTCTGACCTTCGTGTGGTCGCCGCTGTTCTCGCAACCCGCTGAGACAAACAGTCGGAGGCAGGACGACATGTCCTCACCCGACTGGGTATAAACAAAACTGGCTGCTCTGTCTGCTTTCTAATACGAGCCCAACGTGAAGCTGCAGGTTTACACCGACGCTGAAAACCTCATATTCTTCCTCTCACAGGCAGAACGCTCACAGAAGCGTGAAGTCGAGTAAGAACCTCCCCGAGTTCCTCCTGCAGGTACGATTCCTCCCATTAGCTCAGCGGCCGCAGCCAGTGAAACATATAACTTCTCAAAACGCCGGCAAATAGACCTCGGCAGACATATTGTTACACAAAGCCTTTCAAACCACCGGTTGCCGGCTCATTGCCTCAGTGCCTTCTGGCAATTGAAGGAGCACAGAACACACATTTGATCAGCTCCTGGGAGTCGAGTGCAGGAGCAGTTATTTGTAATCCGAGTCTGAAGCACATCTATGTCCACAAACGGATTCTTACCGGTGAGATAAAGTCACGACAATTCTCTGACTCATTTACTTAAAAAAAATCCTGAAGATGAAATTTCTCCGTCTCTGATTCGCTGCGAGGCGACTGAAACAAAACCGGCTTTTCTCACAGGAGCTTCAGAAATCAGGTCCTGATCTCGTTTGGGTTTTCATTAAAGTCTGATGACATTTACATTTCTAATCCACAAGTCTCAGAGCTGTTTTACTTCTCCTGACGTCTTTAGGATCCCAGAGGCTCCGGAAAAAACCAACGGTGAACCAGTGCCTCCGGTTAATTTAAGCCGGCTGTGGTCAAAGGGGAAAAACACCTGAGGAAACAGGAGCTCTGACGTCGGAGGAAATGACGCTGACGCCATCGTGGATATCTCAGCTTCAGGTTGGAGAAATAAACTGTGAACCAGGAGAATCAAGTTTGAAAGATATGGACATTCATCAGGTATCGAGAGGCTAATTCCACATTCACTGCTTCTCACTCAGAACCTAATTAAGAGCAGAGGAGTGAGGAATCAGTATCTGTCTTCGGGGAGTTGACATCTATACCTCGATATCTAAAGAAGAAGTTTGACTTCACTAGTTTTTAAAGGGTTTTATATTTGATGGTTGATTCTTTCCCTCATCGCTGTGTTGATGAAACAAGACGACGACACGAGGCAGTGATTCGTTATCATGAACGGACAAAACGCTGGATTCATGCTAACGTCAGCAGAAGAAACTAAAATGATAGAAATCAGAACCAGGCCGAGAGTTAACTTTGCCGTCGGCGAGTAAAGGAACGGAAATAGAAAGTACAACTTCACACAAAATAAAAAAAGGCTTTTCTGGCATGAAGAGGAGACACTATTCAACACATTGGCTCAACTGCTGCGACTCTACAAACATATTTGCGGGTGAACATATTTAAATGATACATGAAGAAGATGTTTTCCTGTTATTTCCACTTTGGAAGATCCTCTTTGCTGCATTTTGGCAAATGTTGTATAAGTTGTTTTTTCTGCAGCTTAATAAACACCAGGGACTGAGAGTCTGAATGTTGAAGCCTCAGGTCTGAACTTTGTGTCACGAGTCCGTCTCCAGTTCTCACCTCAACACAACCAGTCGCTTTTCAAACCCGCCGACTCAGCTGGATTCTTCCATCGCTGGGACGCTGAAGGAAAAGGGAGAATGTGTTTGTTGTTGTTGTTGTTGTTGAATCTCTGGAAGTTGTGATTGGTTTCAGAGCTTCTCCTCCACTGAAGCTGCAATCGAATAATAACATGGCCCCCCTCTCTGTGTGTGTGTCTGTGTGTGTGTGTGTGTGGTTCATTGTTAACTTCAAAGAGGCGTGTGGAGCTTCTCTCTGCAGCACCAACCGTCCCGATGATGTGATGAAGGGACGGTGAAAACAAGCGGGCCCAGTAAATAGCAAAACCACAAACAGGACAGTGAGGACGGTGATACTCCATCCATCCTTCTCCTGCTTTCACGGCTTCTCCCTCCGACTTCAGAGCCGTCGCCTGCTGCAGGTGCACCGAGGGAAGTGCCAGATTGAACAGGGCCAACAAAGACAGATTGCCCGCATTGGAAATGTCATTTCCCAGAGAAATCCCAGCAAAGGCGACTAATTCAAACGGCAGGTTTGTGATGAGAAAGAGGCTTTGAGCTCCCGGCTGACAACAGAAGAACTGACGGAGCACACGAGGGAGGAGGACACGGTCTTCTGGGACGGAGGGTTAATGGAAAACGACTCCTGTCACTCTGAATGATGATGTCTGTTGTTTTTACTTTTTTCCTGATGCGAGATGTTGTTTCAACTTGAAAAAGAGCAGAACTCGTCTGTTTTTAAAAGATCAAAACGGAAACTCCACACGACTCCTTCCAGAAGTGGCTGAACCGTGGGAAAGTTCAGTGTCGAGAGGAAAGAGAAAAATGAAGCTAACGCACAATAATAAACTCTGCGCTCACACTCAGCAACAACAACACAACCCTCACAACACAGACTCACGTGTCCCTGAATCAGTTCTGTGTGACGGCTTTGACATTCAAAGGTTTAGCTACTCTTAATATTAATATTATCTGGAATGATTTGGGCATAATTAACTTGCCAAAAAATAGATGAAACAAACTAGAAAGAAAAAGGAAATAGAAATATAATGGACTAATTATTCTAGTTATTATTTCTACTATTTGTATTATTTAACACTATAATAAATGTTAATCTTTAGGCCACAATAATTGATTTTCATTGAAAATCCCAAATCAGGAAAAATTGGGTATATATTGGGTTTTAAATTCATATTTTTTCAATTTTGTATAAAAGACAGAATGACAATTACATAACATTGAACTATAACTGTATAGACTGAACTTTATTTAACTCAAAAAAAGTTGATTTTAAGCAGAATTGAAATGAGTACAATATTTTTTATATATTAAACTATTATTATATATCTCAGAAATACTATATATGTGACTATGATTAAAGGAAATGATGGAAAATTATTAGAACCAAAAAAAATGGACATTATACCTCCTAATATTCAGATATGCTCCAGCTTATCTTTAGTAATAACACTAAAGAGTTACTGAATGTATACTTCTACTAACTGTATAGAGTTAAATATACAAATACATGCAAATATGTATTTTGACTGTAGGAATGAATGAAACTGTATTACAGTTGATTAAAAACTGTCATTTGAAGCGACATGAGTCTAAAAAGTCGTGATCAGAACTTCAGATAATTCACTCCACTCTCTCAGGCCTCGGCTGATGACTCGTCCATCACTCGTCCACGAGCTGGTTTTAATTATTCTGCTAGAAAAATGTTTGAGATAAATGACCAAACCCCGGCTTTTATCCAAGTTATTATTTTACACACTGCCTCTCGGCTCGCAGACAGAAACAAGCGAGGAGAATGGAAGCTGCTTTATATTTCATCCTGAGGGTTGTATAACCCGTTTATGACACGGGCCTTTTCCTTTCAGACGACCATCAGGCACCAGAAGTGTTGGAGGTCTTTAATCAAAATTTACTGGAGTGTCCGATTATATGAGCGGTTTTACTGATGCATTAGCAGAAAGATGGATGTCTTCATTCAGACGGACTTGAGGGATGTTGGCGTGACCCAGTCTGGGGCGGGCGGGGGGAAGTCACAGAACAGATGCCGGAGGAAAGAGGGTCGCTGGCTGATACTGAGTTACTGTCGAGATCGGAGGCTTCGACGGCTCTTTGCCAAAGAGGTAATCAAGATGCTTTTATGTGTTTTTATACATCGACTCGCTGCTCCGCGTCTTTCTGAGGAGAAACCGAGGCGATGCCAAACAAAAGTTTTCATCTCCCTCTCACCTGGAAGCCGAGAAACCAGCTTCTCGGGACTCGTGGCTGACGGAGGGACGACGTAGAACCTGAGAACGTTTGAACCCCCGACACTTTCTACTGACGTCATTTATACAGAATGAATAACTGGTTCAATTGGTGAATAATTGGTTAATAACAGTAGATTATGTCTCTAATCTTATTTATTTAAATATGAATGCATTATTAAACTATATAACATAATTTTCTGGCTTCATTGTGGCGTCATGATGACATCATTCATATGATCCAGGATGCAGAGACTCAAACAGTGATGTCGCTGACGTCACTGATCATTCGACGTCACGTGATGAGGAATCATTTTATGATTAAAATCAGCTCTAGATTCTTTCTCTATATTTGCAAAGAAATCTTGATAAATCAATCAATCATCTTCAGATAAACTCCGAAGTTTGGTGAAAATCTGTAAAGCACAAACTTAAAAGGGCTTGACTGTCCCCTAATATTATATCAAGCCCCATCAAATAATACACGCTCGTATTTAGAGGATGAATATTTATGTCTCATTTGTTTCATCAAAATCAAAGACATTATTGTCCTGAGAAATCAGTGGAAATGTCAGAAAGTTTCCCTTCTCACTACGTTAAAGACAATAATAATATTAATCTAATCTATCCCATCCTTCCACCAAGTGATGTGATTGTTGTGATAATATAATCAAGAAAGTGATTTAATGTGTCTGCTGCTGTTTTTATAGAGATAATTAAATGTTGTAAATATTATATTTAACAGTTGTTTGTTTCGAGGACGTGATTTTTTTCTTTGACCTTCGCTGCAGCTTTGTTGTCGGATGAAGGACGTTTTTTTAAAGATGGTGGATCAGACGGGAATCGAACCTCTGCGTCGTCCAACTGGACATTCTGCTCTTACACGATCCCACGTGATATAATTGAAAATACCCAACACTCAGTCGCTGGTTTCAAACAGACCCCCGAACCCACACAGCCCCCCCCGAGCGCCCGAGGTAATGGCTTCGTAAACAGCCCACTATTCTGCCACGTAATGACCCGTGAAGGAACCCCTCTGAGAGCCAGGAGCTAAATCCAGCTGCCGGCTTTTGGCCCCGCTCGTGAAACGCGCTCTGACACTGACGGAGTGGGACAGGTGGCGGAGGCCGGACTGGAAGCCGAGGCTGATTGATAAAGAGACGCCCACCGCCGCCGCGACCTGCGACCCGAGCTGCCGACGAGTCGCCGGGTTCTTCCAGGTCACCGCCAGACTCCGCCGGTGAACCTGCAGAGCCCAGACGTCGGGGGGGGGGAGAGTTCATCCGTCATCCATTCATCCGTTTGCAGGTGGACGCAGGATAAGCTACATTATTGTGGAGCGACTGCATATGTTCATACAGATCACGTCACACAGTCCATCCATCAAGGCACTGAGACGAGAGCCAGACGCCACCGAGGCTGCGTCCACTGAGAAATCTGTGATTGTAGAAGCGCTGGAATAAAATGAAGTGACGGCAGCAAACTCAGTTTATTATAGACACGACCATTAGGCACTATAACAAGTGAAACCTTTCAATATATAGTTTGGTTTGTTTGGGTTTAGATTCGTTTATTAACGTGTAACATCCACGTCACCAAAAACAAACCCAAAGTGAGTTTGTCTCTTCATGTTATTCTTTTGTGATTTCATTAAATAGTGGCTCTATATAAAACACGATACTGTATATTACATATGAATAAAAAGATGGACGACACGTCTCCACTTCCTCCCACTATCGAGGAATGAAGCCAAAACATAACTAACTGTCATTTCATCTCTCAGCTCATTTTTATATCATCAAATAACTAATTCAAACCAAAACTGATCCGAAACACGAACACTTGAACAAACCATTTAGTTTGGTCCGTGTCCCATCCACCAACACGGAGGAGGTGGACTTTATTACCTATACTGCAGCCAGCCACCAGGGGGATGAGACACTTCGACGCTGTCATGTTGATCTTTATTTAAAGTCAATGATAATTTGTAGTGAGATCATGTGTGAGACTAATATTTCTGTTGATTCGAGGTCGTCACTGACGTCAGTGTTTGATATTTGCTGATAAACTTTGAAAAATACAACATATTCTGTCAATCAGAAGAATCGGAGAAACTTTTCTTGTGTTAATACATTAGTTTACTGTGACTGTGTAATTACTGTAGTTTTGATTTAAACGGAGCTGCTGTGATTATTAATAACTCGTCTCCGTGCTCATCAGGTCGATATTGTTTAAATGTCATCAGGTCAGTTTTTGTTCAGGGAGAAAACAAAATAATCACAAAAACAAGACAAACCGAAGCTATAAAACGTTATCAACACTATTTAAAATAACAGAACAGGAAATGTTTCACATGACAAGATGTTTATTTATTCAGTGAAATGAAAAGTGTCAGTTGAGTATAAATTACGTGTCAGACTAAAAAACGAGCGCATATTTCTTTGATTTAAGATTTCTCATTTCAGATTACGCTTGCTTTGCTCTTCCGCTGTCATCTCATCATCTTCTCTCGTTCTTTACCTTTTGTTTATTTTCTCCTCAAAGCGGAGCTGTGATTGATTTTCATTTTCGTCCGTCAGAGAAACAAGTAAACACACGATCAACTGATATTTAAATGCAAATGTCCGCTGCCGACAAAAGGAACTTTACAATCTAAATAAACATATATAGTGAATTTTGTTGTTTTAAAATAAAACTCTTTACGCAAACTGAACTGAAAGAAACGTTTGATATAAGTTATTAACGTGTAATTAATGTGTAATTCAGCAGCATCACGATGGACGACCACTGTTTACTCCCTAGGAATTGAATAAAAATGTCAAAGAAAGTAAAAAGAAACAATCCAGGAAGTTGACCAACTTCTTTCCTGGCTCACATCTCAACTCTCCACCAACTGCTTTCAGAAACCCTTCAGGAGTTTCTGTGTAATCCTGCTGACAAACACCGGGCCGGGGGGTGGAAACATAACCTCTTCTGCGGCGGTAATGATAATCCAGCAGCTTCAGTTCCTGAATCGAGATGTCGAGCCCGACGCTCGCAGCTCAGGTCTGTTTACACGTCTGCGAGTCGACCCCACATCCTCACAGCGAATCAAAGTGAGACGGAGCGAAACAGCAAACTCTCGTAGCGGCAGAACCAGCGACGGGGTCAAGGATGACGGCGTCGTCCCGCCGCTTAAAGACGAATGCTAATTTTTAACAGCACATATTAAACTGCAGCCGAGCCGGCGCATGAAGGAGTGGCTGTTAACAGAGAGAGGGTTCACTCGGAGGAGGCAGTTTATTATTAACAATCCAGAAGACTTATGCCGACGACTTCAGTGTGGGAAATAAATGGAGGGGAAGACGTGAGAGGAGAGGAAGCTGCCTGGCATCGTTTCCTGTTTGTATTTAAACAAGACGAACGTGTCGTCCCCACCCGGCCGTCACACAGAGGAGCTGACGGATAAGAGATGGTTAATGATTTACATCTTTGTTTCCCAAACCAAACGATGAGGCAGAGATGATGTCACAGTCGACCAGTGTCTGGCTGCAGCTCAGATTCTTAATTACACATTAAAGCTGTTTTCAGACCTGCACTGAACTCTGGACGTTCGCCAGACTTTCTCCTGAGGTTCTGAAAGTGAGATCACAAATTATCCGGAGCTTTTCCTGCAGCCCCCTGGTAAAGTGTCTAAGTGAGTCCGTGTGAGGATACAGCAAGAAGTTTAATCCAAAAGGACAATCTCCTGCTGCTGCTTCACGTGAGAAAGGAAAAGTTCACGTCTGAAAACGTCCTTCAGACTCACATCAGCTCGTGTGGCGTCAACATGTGAAGTTGAATCCCTGCGTCGCTCAGAGAAGCAGAAAGCAGCCGAGTGAAATGAATATTTCAGGTATGAGAGTTTTGGGAATTTGAGGAGACGTAAATTCAATCAGAGCAGCGAAGCCTGCTGTTTGTTTTCACTGTGACGCAGCTCACGACACATCAGTCGTCTGCAGTTACAGGTTCTGAGGATTAAACATCTGCAGCGACCGAAACAACAACTTTCCATGATTTTTTATGACTTTTATCTCATTTGCCGATCGAGTCCAGTCGAGTTTTCAGGCTTTAATTAACTGTCTCTTTCATTTTCATGCAAGAAAATGAACTTGACTCTGATGCACTCAACATTATTATGTATTCAAACTACATCATTTTGTAAAACAAGCACATTTATCACTCCCAGCGGCTGAGAGCAAAACAAAGCTATCGGAAAGCAACCCTGCCTTGAACCTCGGAGATGGAGCTTCTCTCTGCAGTGTGGAATGTGAAATTAATTTCCCTGTTGGAGGTTTTTTGTTTTTTTTCCGCTGTAACAATGATGAAAACACACACTCACACACACAAAATCACACAACCACCCCAGACGGCGACTAAACCAATGTTTTCTGTTTGAAAATGAAATGTTGCTTCGTCTCCCAGCAGGACGCACTGAAGATTTACAAATACAAATCCAACATAATTAGTGGATCCACAAACGCTGACTGGTGCAGCCGCTCTGTTCATCAGGCACAAAATGGAAGCACGACGGAGGCTGCGGAGCTTTTCATTTCAGAGGATTATGGTTTCCACGTGAAAGTCGACTCTAAAAATAGACGAGTGAGGAGCGACACAACTCGACGGAATGACAAGGATCCTGTCAGCGAATCAGCAGCCGTCCGCACTCCTGAGTTTGACCTCTGACCTTTAAATCAGGACGTTAAGAGAATGTTGTGCCTACATTTAGTCCGTCACACGCTGGCTGCATGGCGTGTGACGACAGAGAAGGAAGACAAACGGGACAAAGAGCCAATTAAACACGAGTCTTTACAAAACCTGGGGTGTGAAGACGATGCATCTGAAACAATTCAAACACGACATTCTCTCCTTCCTGTCGTCTGATGGTTCGTCCACAAAGTGGGAATCAGAAAGTTTCCCGTCAGGAGAAATTGTGTTTTATATTCCAAGACGCTAAGTGAATCACAAAAAGCCTAAATGCAGATTAGGGCATAAAATATTTAGCGGGTGAAATGAAAGTTGTTTGTTCAGATGAAAAAAACAACATCATGTTGCATGAGAAACAATCTTTTCAAATAAAAGCTCAACACAACGAGACCCGTGTTGTTTGTACAACTTATCTCGTGATACTCACTCAGACTGACAGTGAGGCTGTTGCTAAGTAACCACCGTGACCACGAGTGCACGTTACATGAAAACACCAGAAAAAACAAGTTTGGAGTTTGGATCTAAAGTCTCTTCAGCCACGTTTCAGCAGCAGCAGCGGCTCTGAATATCCATAACGTGCCACCAGCCCAGCATCAAATCACACGTGGACAAAGTTAACGATCGATAATGAAGCAATTAACAAACTAAAATGAGAGAAACAAAAACATTTCACAGAATGAAACTGAAAACCTTCTGAACCTGAGCGGAGACAGAGGATTAATAACCGGACACCAGACGGACATGTGGCCTCCGGACTCACCATACGGAAGCAGCAGGCGAACACGCCGCTCATATCCTCGCTACATGACGGTTTGACAGTCATCTGCTGACCTGTGGCGCGGCGCCATCACTCTCACACATCTTCCCTGCCACTGTCTAATTAAGCTCAGCGCCGTGGTATAAAAACCAGCGGTGAGTCGCCGGCTCGGAGTCCGGACGAGCTGACAGGACGACTGAGCGCTCGGACTGACAGCTCTCGATCACGCCAGAGGAGATCTGGTCCTTCAGCCTGACACGCCGCCCGGGAGGAGCTGTCAGCGCCGGCTAATGTCAGAGAGCTGCAGGACTCGGCGGAGGGGGCGGCTGCCAAGTGGAAGCTCGACCTTGTCTAAATGGGATCTTGTAGGGTCATTAGCTGGAATAATTGATTATTTATAGTCGGATCAGCGATGCCCTTGATAGCCGGCACTGGGGTGGACAATTGCTCCGCTGGCCCGTGGCCATGTATAAATCAAACGGTGTTTTCTTTGTTTTCATTCAACCAGCGGAGGCGTCCCGAGCTGAATCCAGAAGTAGGCGGTGGCGTGACTGATGCAGACGGATGTGGACGGAGCTCAGACGGTGGCTGGATTCACCGCTGGTCATCAGAAATCTAAAACGGGTTCCTGTGTGTGTCGAAGAAAGTTAAAGGTCAATCCTGGAGCCCGATGTTTATAAATGTAGGCGTCGAAAACCTTTGGAATCTGTTGATTGTCTCGACACAGCAACACTGGCTACAGGGTAATCTAATGGGGCAACTGCGACAGTAGTCAAATGTCTTCTAAAAGGGCCTTTTATCTCATGAATAAAATGCTCCAAATCGGAAAACTTCACACTCAGGTCTCGTTCAGCGAGAAGTTTCCCTCTCAGGTCTCGTGAGACTCGGGTTGTTGCAGGAAGATAAAGGTGGAGACGTGAGGGCGAGACCTAAAGAGCAGAGCTGGGTGTTTACTAAGAGAATCTATTTCAGCTGAATCTTCGTCTGATGTGGACAATGACGATGAAGATATTGGAGAATATGAAAGAGGAGCAAACAGGCAGATGCACGGTAGATTTCTCTTGAGCGAGACATGTGTATTGTTTCCAGACTCCTTTTATTTGTGGAAGAAGAGGACTTGACTGTCGCAGTTGCCCCATTAGATTCCTGCAGCTTCTGGATGAGACAGATTCAGGAAGTTTTCATTTACAAACAAAAACTTACAAAAACAAGGCCCTGGTTGAAATATACCTGAATTCCCCTTGAAGTGACCCCATACTTTTTGTTTTGAATTTCAAACAGTATCTCTGCAGTGTCCATATACATGTTTGTGTCTGTGGACAGATGTCGTGACCTCTTCTCCTTCACTTTCTGTTTAAAGAAAGAAGCAAACCTGCATTGAAATGATGTTTTGCTTCTCTGATCCTCCAGCGTCTGTCTGCGTGTGTCTGTCCTCCCGGTTTCACCCTCCTCATCATCACACCGGAGCCCAGAGAAAGACAGAGTGGACGGGAGGTGCCACGCTATCTCAGGCCTCAGCATGATTTTAAACGACACCATTAAACGAGGTCGTAATTCTCATTTTTATCTGGGCCCACACGCGAGCTGGAATGATGACCTCCTGGAGCACACGCGGACACGACTCGACAACGAGGGCCAGCGGGGGAGCCCGGAATTAATGCAGATGGCCGGAGGGCGCCGTTATTAGGGGGCAGAGACGGCCTGCTCCAGCCCGCGGTGGGTGAGGACCCCCAGCAGCAGGATGTGGTTTATGTTGGTTCGGGTTATTTCAGACAAGATGAATAAAACATCTTTCCACCGAGGGGGCGAGAGGGAGCGGATCAGACCGGAGCGAAATTCAGAGTCAAAAAAGGTCAGTGAGTCTGAGTCAACGGCTCCGTCCGGCTGATCCCTGATGATCGCCCCTTCGTCCGGCCGTAGCTGCAAGTCATCAATTTCCTTCATGGACTCGTTTGTAGTTTAGTCTCAAAATGGTGGAAAACACCTCAGGAGACAAACAGAAATAATAATAATGATATCATGAAGCAAACAATGAACTTAAGTTTGTTTCTGTGCAGATTAACCATCATGTGATCATGGGTTTCTCTTTTAATTATGGATTTTTGGATTTACAGCGTTTATTCTGGTGCAAAAGTTCTAAATGCTGAAAATATTGTCTTAAACATTTGATGAAGTGTTGCAAACTGACCAATCGCCACTGAAGACGAGGGGTTTGGCATCCGAAGCTTATTTTAAGGTTTGTGTTGATGGAAAGTTTATTATCTTATATCATATCAAGGTGTTTCCTGCTCGTTTTTGGTCTTTATTCTTTAAATCTTTATTCAAACCAGTCGGTTTTTATAAACGGGTTCATTTCACTAAATATCTTGTGTTGGAAGCTAATTTTGAATATTTTAAGTAATATCTCACCCTCTTTAGTTTTAGTTTTTTTTGTTTACGAGAGCTGAGTCGATGCGCTCACCAATTTCTTCAGAGCTGTTTGATAGACTGTCATGAAATCTGCTCTTAATATTCATGTCCACACGACTTCAGTGATCTAAGTTTATTCAGTTTATTCACTGGCACAAAATATCTCATAAATGTTAGATTTCCAGAACCTTTGCTGAAGTTGTTCATGCATCAAGTCAACTCAAAATTCGACTGCTTTGATTTACTAATGTTCTTTAGCGGAAAATACGTAAGTTCGGCCACTAGGGGTCGATACAGAACGCAACTCATATTTAAACGACAGCGAATAACGCCTCCCCACCTGCAGGGGGAGCCTGAGTATATTCGAGAGCTAAACTTCACAATAACACCTAAAGATCCAAAACACAAGATTTGAACCTCGAGTATTTTTAATCTTTTTTTCTCGGCAGTGTGTTGCAGCCTCGCAGGATTCTTCGTCCAAATAAATAAAAAAAACACAATATTATTTCTGACGTGACTCATCCCTGTGCCAAAGGCTATTTTTTACTAGCTTGACCGACGTGTTGTCCGTGTGCGTCCACAACAGAACCGAGCGTCCTAGAGCAGAGATTCTTCTGGAGCACATCTGGCTCCGAGGAGACACGGAGAGCAAGTTGCAGGAGACAATTAAACCGTGACCTTTACCTGCAGCCTGTTGTTCTCGCTGCTGCAAGGACGCAACACGAAAAGCTTCATGAAAACAAAAACACACATAAATGTTCATATGCATCCACGCAAAAAACCCCGTCACGTTTATCTACACACCAGCACGGGAGTCGTGCGACCGAGGACACACACGTGTATCGCACACTGCAGCGCCCCCCCCCCCATGTCCTCCTGCTCCTGGTGACAGGGTTGGTTCTCTTCTCCTCCTGCCATTGTCTGACCTGTCAAGCTCTGCCAAAATATGTTTTCTGTCTCCCGTGGCTCCGTGCACACAGACGCTACCTTCCAATTATCTGAAGAGAGGAGCTGGGTTGATAAATCTGAGGAGCTTCTGACAGTGAGATGTTTCACAAGGTGATTCTGTTCCCTCGTCTTTTCTCCTCTCCCTCCCTTCTTTCCTTACGTCTCCTCCTCATGTTTCATTTCGCCTGTTCCTTCCATCGCGTGTCACATAACTCAGCCCTTAGTTACCAGACTGCTCCTCTCTCTCAGACACGGAGGCTCATGCTACAGAGTCTGACTGTGTCAAAAAGACAACTGGGCTCTAATTACCAAGACTGCAGCAGCACGGCTGTTTGTGTTTGTACGTGCGGCTTCGGATCCTCTGCCTGGATGCGAACGTGCACGGTTTGATTTGTGCATTGCTAACGTGTGTGTGTGTGTGTGTGTGTGTGGATACAACAAGTTAACATCCTTATATGGACGACACAGCACGTCCCCATGTAATGTAGAGACACGCTTAAAAGGTTGTAGTGTGCAGGAAATGAATGTGAAAGTTAATGTCATGTCCTCTGGAGTCATGGAGAAGACTGTGTGTGTGTGTGTGTGTGTGTCTGTGTGTGTGCGTTTCTCAGGTCTCACCATCTGCCATTCCTCAGCCCTGTGCAGGGGAACAAAGCCCCGGTGAACTGAACACAGTAATTAAGCCTGAGCTTTCTTTGACTGTTACAATAAAGAAAAAATAGAAAATCATCACGCCGTCATAAACTGGCGTAAACCGATGCTAAAAATATCCTTAAACCTGCAGTGCGGAACTTCGTGTCTCCGCCCTCTGGCAGCGAGCGTCATCACCACGGTTTCAAGTCAAGAACGCATTATTTGGGACATTATTATTATAACATCGGTTTTATTTAGAGAAGTTCTTCTTGGACGCATCTCAGGTTTTCCACCAAACTCCGAGTCTACATCGAAAGTTGCTATAAACTCCAGATTCAAAGGTTTGGTTTATCGCTAAATACAGAGATTTACTTGTCGCTAAAATGTTTTTTTATTTGGTGAACTTATTCGGCGCAATAATAATAATCCATATCCAGACAGAGCCTCTGAAGCTCCGCCTCTGACCATCAGGATCTCGGTCACTGGTTCCAGCGTCTTTCAAGACACAGAACCCTGAAGTCTGAATGAACTATTTAACGATCCCAGTCTATGTGTGGACACGAGTTAAAGTGTCAAGTGTCACCGTACAACACAATGTGATCTTTCAGTTTTTACTTAATAATGTTGTATTGATTGTTTTATTAATGTTTAATGATTAATTGTATTAATGAGGGATGAAATGTTTTTCGAGGCTGCCACACAGAATGTGAAACGTGCCGGGGTCTGAGTAGTGAATCCACTCCGTGTCTCCTCGGAGGCTAAGCTAATAGCGCGGAGCTTTAACAGGTTTCCAAATGACGCCACCAGGGCCACGCTATCGTTTTCAAACCAATTGGGACGTTTGCCAAAGCACCAGCGGCGAAGGTGCACTTTTCTTACTGGGTAATGACCATAAAGTGAGTATACATCTCCTCGCCGCTCCGACCACTAAATCTGCACAAAAAAAAACGCTGCTTCTCCATCATGGCGGTTACCCACAGCGGAGATGATATAATGTCATCGTAAAAAACCTGGTCTGGGGAGAGGCTGAAAATCTCACCTTCTTTTCCATCAGTGATAATTTGTTTCCCCCAGGAGGTCCCCCGGCCCCGGCTTTACCCACCGCCTCGCCTGCTTGGCTCCCAGCATGCAGCTGGGTGTGATGAGCGTGGCGCTCTGGTTCATATCCGTCATTGTAATGGTTTCTGTTCTAACTGGGAGTCCTGTGGCCCCCGATGAACAGGAGAGCAGTCGTTTATTTAATGTTGCCTCCATTATCATATATTCTTAGTGGGCTGCGGTCGACAGTGAACACTGGCTGTGTGCGCTCCGTCTTTACATGTATGTGTGTGTCAAAGCACACGTGGTTAAACTACCTGCTTCTTAAAGTCATCCAGGGAAAAACACACAACACACAAGCTAATGCTCCTTAGCTGCTTCGTATGTGACCGATTGAAATGTATTATTCACACGTTGTCCCCAGAACAGCTCCCCAAAGAAACCACATTTAAAATCACCACATCCAGATGTTTGTTTCTCTACTGTTTCTATGAGAGTTGTGTATAAATATAGTGTTTGCACCTTTTTTTTGTCTGTGTATCTAATATGAATTCTTTCTTTTCTGTAAGGATATTGAAAATACACACAATGAAGCTGCAAAGCTTCTGAGTTCCACAAATATTGACTCTTGTCTCGAAGCGAAGGAGCAGAAATCAGAGAATAGAAAACCAAGATCTACAATGTTCCGCACCAGTTTCCCTGGAAATAGATGCTCTCTCACCATCACTAGGATTTTTGAGTCCAAGTGATGGTGATGTTCCAAGAATTAAAGTCTTATATGAAGGAGCTGCTGCTTTTTTAACTTCTCTCTCTAATTCAGCACCGTTTGAATTGGTTGTCAGAACCAGATCAAGCAGATAATTAGAATTGTCACGTTATGTGTGAGGAGTTTGGATTCCAGACGTAAACTTGGCGGAAGTGACAGGTTTTAAAAGGAGGAAACGATTCGATTCCAGACGACAGAGCGAGTTCACACGAGTCAAATGACATCCTGAGTGAACTGTTAAAGTTTTAAAGAGCCACATTTTACCTCTGAGGGATTCAAAGTCTCCCGGGAGTGAGGAGTGTTTAATAAAACACAACGAGTCAGAGGAAGCATCACACCGTGTGTTTCCTGTCATTTAACCTTCAGCCGGAGGAAGTGGAGCGTCAGCAGGTGGAGCAGAGAAGAGCTCAAAGTGCCTGAGGACGATTGTGACGTTACAGAGAGAGAGAGAGGACGGAGAGACGGAGGACGGAGAGACGGAGAGATGGAGGGACGGAGTGATGGAGGGAGAAAGTTACAGCGTCTGACAGGAGATTTGAAACCTTTAGTTTATTTATTTTTCCGACGCAGCTTTAAAGAAGCAGTTTGACGTTCATTAGCCTCGTGAGCGTCTCCACTGCACGTCTGTCCCTCACGTCCACGTGCCGCTCACAGCTGATGACAGTTACTATGGATACAGGCTGCAGATGTTGAAGACCCGTCAGTGAGCAGCTCGCAGGAAACAAGTTCTCTCTGCACACCTCAACTCCCTGAACTGGGAAATGGACAAAATAAGAAAAAGACCTGAATGTTCATTTTTACAACAGACGTACATTTTATTTTTAAGTTTGTCCCGTTGGTTTTGATATGCACGAGTTCACCTATTAGCTCCTCACTGACAGTTGCCCGTGGGACTCTCTGTCCGTCTGTTCTGCGCTGGCACTGAAAAGCTGTGAACTAAAGATTCAACACATATTTAATCTGACCTAATGCTAATTGTGATTTAATTATTCATGTGAACCGGGTTCATCCGTCAGGACCTCAGTTTCCACGTTTAATGACAAAATGCTGATTTGTCCGACACGAAATTCTAATTTCTCCATGTGTCCGTTGCTTCTGTGCATCCGAAGGAGCCGGTGGAGGTGAGTCGGACTGTGAGGCCTCGTCTTTGAAGGTTTTCTGGGGACCAGTGCAACTGAGAGGAGATTCCAGGGCAGAGCTCACTGAAGGATTATAAACCCCATCTGGCCTGGGAACACCTCTGGATCCTCTGGAGGAGCTGGGAGACGTGGCTGAAGAGAGAGAGACGTCTGAAATACAAACCCACTTCTACTTCCACCCACCTCGGGTGAGAGCAGGAAAACGGATGAATGGTCCAAATTGTTCTGTTGACATCCAGGCCTCGAGAAACCACCAGAGGAACCTTCTCCCTCACAGACGTTACTTGTAAAGATGAAAAGGCAGAAAATCATCCTTTAGTTCATCGTTCACGTCTCTGACAAATAAATCGTTGTTTGTGCATTTTGCTCAGAACGATTGAAAAGCCAACCTTGTTAAATTTGGATAAAACAGTTGCAGCAGAGTTGAGCCTGATGGACGAGCCCGACCTCCACCTGCAGAGCAACGAGTGTTTCCAGTGAATTCAGGATCCGTAACGAGTTCTCCTGAAATCCACTGAAGGAATTATTCTAAATCTCCTTTTAACCCAAACCCGTCACAGCTGCCGGGTTTAAAACTGAAAAGAAGATGCAAGATGAGCAAAGCACTCGTCAGACGAGACGCGTTCAGCAGCACCGAGCGCCGGCTTTGTTGTGTCTCGCCGCGTCTCCAGCACCAGGGGGCGACCTCAGCTGCAGGCGACGCACTTTGAAGGCCGACAGCTCGTCACAGCGAGCGACAGGATGAGTGACGGGACGAGGACTTGACAAAATGAAGCAGAAGATGTCATCCTTCCTGTCGTGAGATAAGAATGTTCATGTTGTAGCTTTAAATAGAAACTGTGGATTTTCTCCAGACTTTAGAACCAGAACATTTAGGACCAACGTTCATCCGTCCTCTCAGCTCTCTCCTCCACACGTCTGACCCTCATACGTCCATGTGCACGAGTCACCAGGACACAGGCTGCACGGCCGACATGTCGTTCACACTACGCATCTTCTGAATCTCACAGATCTGAGACTGTGAGGATCTGAGATCTCCCTTCACGTTGGTGCAGCGTGAACATTCAGTGACGAAATGCTGATTTGTCCAGTTTCAGCCATGTCCCAATAAAGAAAATACATTTCTAAAAGCAAATCTAATAATTCTATTACCTCTAATCACATTGTAAATAGTATATTTTGTGATTTTTGACACATTAAGTGGTTGTTTTTTGTCTCCCAAGGGGAAAAAACACTAGAACCGTCCAACAAGACGATCTGCATCAGATCCGTCCTATTCAGTCGGACATATTTCTAAAACTATTGAAGAAACAGATAAATTGCTTCCCTCTACTGAATCCACATGATCTCATCTGCACATTGGTAATGGCCACAGGTTTCTAGCCCCCCCTTACAAGACCTGATTTAAATCTGCCAGATCCAGTAATAGATGCTCACACGCCCCTAAAGAGGTTTAAATCTTTTCATCAAAGATCCATGAATTATTTTCTATCTCACATGTGATTGGAATCATTCCTGGATTATCTCCTTTCTCCGGCCAAAATCTATCTTTCTTGGCTCGTGTCTCCACCAAGATTTCTGGAAATGGGTTCTGTGGTTTGTGCGTAATCCTGCTGACAAACAAACAAACGTAACCTCCTTGGTTTGTAGAACAGCTCCAGAAAAACCCGATCCATGATTCACGGTGATGGATTCTCCTCCTTGTCGGGGTCATTTGTTCAGCTCACAAAGACGCTGGTGTTTTAACACACCTACGGCCTCATGCATCAGGCATGAAGCGCTGACACATTCATTTGCGGATCAGCTCCCGGCGGAGGACAAATGAAAGTCAGGAGCCGAACAGATCCTAACAAGTTTATTTTCCAACATCCGGGGAACAGAGCGCCAGCGTCATTGATGCTCTGTTTCTTTCTCCTGTTTCTTCTGGAACAAAGAGCCACTTGAACACAGCGACGCAGGTTTCAGACGCATCCTCTGCATTACAATTCTGCTGCATCTCTTTCACATGCAGCACAGTTTATGAAGTGAGTGCTCTGATGCTGTTATCTGCACCGGCACCGCCACATGCATTAAAGTCTCAGCTCTCTTCCTCCGGATTATTGCAGCCGGAGGAGTCGCTCTGCTGTTCTGCATCAAACAGAAGAATGAGGTCGGAGGGCTTTAAAATAAATTAAGATATTTATGTTCTTGTATTTAAATGATTCTTCATTTTATGGCATTAGTTCATTGCAGGTTAAGATTAACGAAGGGGTCGTCTTCGTGGAAAAAAAGAAGCCGTTATGGAAACCAACGCTTTGAACATCAAACCATCCACCAGCACCTCCAGCGCCGCTCTTCACTGTTTCCCCACCTGATGCTGCAGCTTTAGAAAACAGTCACATGCACAGTCCAGCAGCTTCCACCGTGCAAATAGATGCTGTAGAGAAAACTGACTGTAGATCTTAGAAGAGGCCGAGGTTGTAAAAAAGAAAAAATGCTGCATGAAGAATAGAGAAAAGAACGAGATGCTAGTTTGGATAGAAATGTTTCTGTCTGGATTCTGGGTCTAAGATGAGTTTCAAACATCAACACACCTCAGACCAGATGTTGTGCGAGAAAATAAAACTGCTGCTCTGACTTTTGTAAGTAGAAAAGTCTGTTTAGCCGCTGGTTACGATCACGTAGGGGTAGTGATGGAGTCGTGGTGATGGAGTCAGTCGTAAACACATCGCAGCTGCACAGACTTTGGAAGGAAGTCCTGCAAGAGCATCGCAAAAACAATTGAATTGATTTCCTCACACGATCCCTGAGGTGATTCGACAGATTAGCAACAGGATCAAGTATAAACACGTCAGTTTTACATCAAGCAAGTTTTTGCGAAGTTGCTCAAATCGATATCATCTGGGGATAGAAATTCATTAGTAAGTCTCTGGCTCTGCTACTTCTGGGGTTAGAGGGTTAAAACATGTGGGAAACTCTGTTCTAGATCAGAGTTGGAACTAAAACCTTCTCCATATTGCACATTTAACACGTGTGACAGTAACACTGACACCCCCGGTCTCTTCCAACCTGAGGACCGATGTGATTTAAGTGTAACGTCAAAACAAAACGACTCCTCGGAGAACTTGTGCGTTCAGTCGTTGACGTCACGTCGAGCTTTCAGAGCACAAAGTGTTTGTCGTCGCTGTGACACTTTGTTATTACTATAAACTGTATTTAACGTGTCAGAGCGACTCGTCTGACAACATGTAATTTGATCCTCTGTGATTTTCTTTTCTCGTCGGCTGCTTCTTCCTTTTCAGTTTCTGTTTTCACTTTATGTAGAAATATTTCCCATTAGAACGTGTCACAATATTTCCACACGTGAAAAGAACACGTGTGTATATAATCACTGTCAGGAGCTGTGGATGAACGAGACAGATACCGCTCACATCACAGCTCATCACGTACCTATTCATACATTGTATAGATATAAAAATAACATAATGTATAATATGTTTTGGTCAAGGCATCACCGCCTGATGGAATAAACAGACCGGGAGCCGCTCAGTGTCGACGCCGTCATAATCTGTTGACACTACATGTAAATATAATCTTACACGGATATGTTAGACCAAAATAAGAAAATACATCCAATCTCAGGCCTTAAGCATGAAAACAGCTTTATATAACCTTTTAATGTGGTGTAATGGATGATTCATAATCTTCTCCCATGGTTCAGTTTGCTGCACGACAGCTGGTGGCAGGAGAATCTAAGAATAAGATGAGACGTCTCGAGTCGATCCACCGCTGCAGTAAATACAGGAGACAGCTACATTAGATGTAAACCAGCTGGAACTGGAACATTACCAGTTAATACGCTGCGTTCCTGATCCTTATGGATTCAAATGGACACTTGACAAACATATTACTATTGTTATTACAATTAAATATTTGGGTGTTTTGCAAATCGTGTCTGAACCCAGTCGGGTATCCGCACGAATCAGAACTATTAAACATGTAGTTTTATTTCTTTTGTTTTGTTTGTTTGGTCCATGTCCCATCTGCTAACATGGAGGAGTTTGTGACCAACACTGCAGCCAGCCACTAGGGGGACCATCGAGACGACTTGGCTTCATGACGTCCATCTTTATTTACAGTCTATGATTTTAACATACATTTTTTATTGTCTTAAATTGAATAGATGCTGGTGATAAACTGCGGAGGGACGGACAGCGAGAGTGGAGATGGACCATAGATTAGATATCACACACACACACACAGACACACACACTCTCACACACACACACACTTTATTATTCCAAGTGTTTTATTGGTCTTTATTAGATCTCGTGCGGCGGCTGAATCCTGGCTCTCAGTTTGATTGTGCCGTTACTGAACTCCAGCCAATCAATGAGACACGCCCGAGGCATCATTCACCGCCAGCGTCGTCTTCAAGGGCTGTGTGTGTGTGTGTGTGTGGCAGGGGGTCAACAGATCCTGAAGCCTCCGCTTGTTAAAACCTTTTTATTTTCCATAATCATTTCTCCCTGGGAAGCACAAAACTCCCTTAATTAGAGCCAGAGACTACTTCTCGCTCCCTCTGTCCTTTAATTCCTCGACGTAAAATTCAAAGCAACAGCCTCAAGATAAAATTAGCTCTCTTATTTCTTGGCAGCAGAGCACCTGCGCAGGTCGAGAGGCGGCTCGGAGGAGGCGGCGGCGGCGGCGGCGCTGTGGCGAGAGGCCGTGAGCAGGAAATGAGCTCTGAAGTGTTTTAATAAGAGCTCCTGGTGGAACACCTCAGGCCTCTGGAGTGACGAGGTGAGAGGGATCAGCCCAGCGGCCTCCATCTGGACAAAGAGGATCCTTGTACACTGTGACCTCTCCACGTGCACTTAGCGTCCTGTTGGGATGTTTCAGAGTCAAGCGTTGCCATGGTTTTCTATATTTTCTGAATGGATGTTAGTTGTAGTGAAGCCACTTCGGCCGTTTCATCAGCGACGTGACGGCAGAACAATGTTGGTTTTCTTCACACGATGTTTTCATGAAACTTTTTGAGACATTTCACGTCCCGGTGACTCTTAGATTTAATCGTTAACCAGACGTCACATGTGAACATTTACACACAAAGACAAAAGTTTCACCTTTTGAAAAACCCCAGAAATGACCTGTTCAAATTCTTGAGTGTATCTCAAAATGTAAAATAAACCCTTATACTCTAATACGTATTATTTTTATCCATCAGAAATAAAGTGTGGAATCCTTAAGTTAGATCCTAATTTGGTTCTGGTGTGTAACAGCAATGAGTAAATTACTTGTTTTACAAAAATGATAAATGCATTCAGAGGGATTTTCCTCTGTAGTGACAGACGACACACACACTGTCACACAAACACAAATTCAACCCATTTCGGGGGAAGGCAAGTTTTTTGGTCCTGTGCTTCTTCCGGAACAAAAGCTCTGCAGCCCACAACGGATTTGTACTGTTTGAAGAAAAAACCACAGAAACTATCGGAGCTGAGCGGCTCAGTGACTCAGGGTCGGACAAAGTGTTTGAGTGTGAGGACAAAGTGGGAGTTCACTCAGACCCCGACGATGTGTGACAGGAAACTGCTGCAAATACAAATACAGAACGATGAAGAGGACAAGAGGCTGAGATAATGCATCACTACTGAGACCCTTTGATATCAGAGATCCTTCACCATACACAAGAGATTCTTTCTAAGAAGGCAAAGGAGTAAGTACTTCTGCTCACTCACATCCAGGGGGCGAGCTGTAGATGGATGAGGGGGATAGAGTTTCTAAAGTTGAAACAGAAAAGCATAGAAAAGAAGAAGGGAACAACACTGTTCTCATTGTCCCACAGAAACCCGGTGACTCTTTGTCAGATTGACCCTCAGCAGCACCAGGACAAACTCTACCTGTGCTGGTGTCGGTTAAAACATCCATAAAGCTGTCACCGTCTTCGGCAGGCAGGTCGCATTCAGCACAAGCTCTGTAGAAACCACACGGTGATGCAACAAGCATTCAGTACATCCGTGACTCACTCTTCCTCCACTAATTTATGCGATGGAAATTGCTAATGAACTGTGTTGTTTTTTAAAAAGCACCCTGAATTGGGGACACATTAACGACTCCGGGGGCCGAACCCCTGACTCACCACTAAGCCCCCACACCACCTACATCCGCGACTGAATAAGCGAAGCTGGAAGTGTCATGTTTGTTGATGGTTTTCTGCAGCAGCGTAACATCGGAGGTGATGAATTAACGCCGGAATAATGAGGATTAGGTATAAAAAGCCCGTCTGTGAAGCTGCAGTTAGAGACGACGCTGGAACAAACACAACCAACATCGGGGATGTTTGGTGACGAATTAACAGATTCCCGGTTGTATTGTTTAAAGCTAAAGTAAAATACTGGGAGGGAGAAACTAAATCATCATTTGTGCTTATGGAAAACATGGCATTTGGGGCGTATGTTGATCTGAGTACTCGTACAGTGTCACAGGTTAATAAAATATTATTCCTCTACTCTTCCAGATTCTACAAACTCCACTGATAAGTTTCTAGGTTCTGATGTCAGCCTATAGATGCTAGTCTGACACACCCGCTAATAAAGACGATTAGAGTGAGAGCGGAGGACGACATTTCCTACGCATGCTGAAGGAGGTTGACCAATCAGAGCAGAGTAGACCAGCTGACCAATCAGAGCAGACTGGAATTTATCAGGAGGGGGCGTCTTAAAGAGACAGTGTTTGAGACAGAGGCTGAAAAGAGGAGCTGCAGCGATGGACAGTCTGAGGAAGGAGATGTTTACTGAACATTAGAGCATGAAAACATTTTTTAAATAATAACATCATTTTTCAACCCGAATATGAGTAACTGTCTCCTTCAGTTCACTTTAAATGCATTATTTCCGACAGTACTCTGGGGAAAGATATTGTAAATATCATTTTGTCTCGGTAAAACAACACTGAGGCTTATTTCCTCTCTTCAGTCGTTTATACCTGCGGAGCTGAAATGGAACATTAGCAGAAACATCCACTGTGGGTGTGATCGGAGCTGATTCTTTACACCGAACCTCCGTCTCAATTAAGTCTCGCTTGTCACCACACGGCTGCATTCAACTGGCTGAATTCATTACGTCTGCTCCCGTGCAGCATCTGTTTCCTGGCTCAACGTTTAACTGTATTTCCTGCTCGTTCTCGCCGATCGGGTTTGTTGTAACTGAAGACGTTTGATCCAAGGAACTCCAAAGAAAATGTCCCTGACTCGGCTCAGGAAGAATAACTTTTAACTTCACATTGAAATGGAAATGAAGCGACAGGATTTTCATTTGTATCGTCTGTGGAACGTGAGAACGAGTTAAACTGGAGACATCGACAGATTCTCATGATCTTAGGCCTCAGACTCCTCCTGAAATATATAAATAGTACATATGCACTAAATATTCCCTGTCGTAAATACTGTGTACAACAAAGTCTGTACATGTATTCGAGTTTACATATAAAATACATTATACGTAGTACAAATAACTTCACGTAACCGCAGAGAAAAATATCTCAACTGAAGCACCTCCGGGCTTTTTTGGAAGAAAACTTATCGATCAAGTCCTGAAAGTCCCAGAGGATTTCCAGCTCAATGACCATGAGTGACAACATGATCAGTTGCTGCTGTGTCATCCTGGTTCATTTGTAATCACCCCCCCCCCCCGAAGGCCAACGCTCTGACCTCGCCATTTAGAAGAAAGTGAAAATATAATATCCTGAATCTGCCTGTTTTCTCTGATCCACTCAGATATTTCGAGTTGTTCCTTCTTGGCCAGCGTTGCATCTTTCTACCAAATCGACAACTTTGCATCATCCTGCAGCAAAATAAAAACCAAACATAAGAGACGGGGGCAGAAAACAAAACCCTTTCTCCCAGTCTTTTATCTGCTCTTGCAGTTCTCCGTCATTGACTGAAAACTGGAGATTAAAACTGACAGACGATTGGTTCTTTAGGTGAAAGTGGGTGGAGCGGGACCTCTGGAAAACATCACTATTGGCCGTGACAAACACTCCCTGCACATTTGAAATATGCCTCCGGGGGATTTGTGGATGTTTTAAATAATTTACCCATTCCCCCCCCCCCTTCTCTGTATCTTTTAATTTACGTCATCCATCCTTGCAAAATCCAGGAGTTAAGAAAATGAAAAATCCGTCTGTCATTAGTCAAAGCAGCGATCCATTCAACAGGTAAATATGACCATCACTCATGCAGTCAATATTAGCTCGCAACGCGCTGGATGCTGCAGTTCAGGCCCTCGAGTCAACAACAGCCACAGAGACACACCGGAGCAAACCCCCCCCCCGTTTACACACGTCCATTTAAATAAACATGTAGAGAACACAGATCCATTACCAGCTCATTCACATGCCACCACGTTCTGGAACATCTGCATGGAAATGACACACCGGTGTTATTGTGCACTTACAGTCGCCTGGAGGCACTTGTGCCGAGCCGGTTGTAGCGAGGGGGTTCAGTGGCCGGCGTCAGGAGATGCAAATCAAATAATGAATACATTTTACATCCTGACTCATTTAATTTTCTCCGTGGATCAGGGGAGAAGAAGGAGGCTTGTCTGGAGGGCTGCGGTGATTTCCTCTTTCACCAAAATGTGAAAGTGCTGCAGTGCAAAACGCACACAACCGCACACACATGCACACACACACACACACACATCATGTCCTGCAGAGAAGCAGCTCGGCTGTTTATAGTTTCCTGCCCCGAATAGGTTTTAAACGTTAAAGAGACATTAAGTTGATTGTTGGAATATTTTCATATTGTTTTATGAACAAATGATTATTGTGGAGCTTTTGTTTTGACATCCACCAAAAAAACACAACCAAGAATGACCTCCCTGCAGTCGCACACCTCCACCAACAGGTGAAGTGTCAGTCTAGGTACACTTCCTTAGACTCATGAGGTCACCTTGACCTTTGACCACTGAAATCATCTTTGAAAATTTGAAGAAATTCCCTAAACACAGACTTGAGTCATCATGTTCACGAGGACAAAAACCACCGTGTGAGGCCAGCGTGACCTTGTCCTTCGACCTTTGACCGATTGCTATTATTCTTTTCCTCCACATTCAACATCAGCCTCCTTCTCATCTTTCATTGTTTAACTTTCTTCATTTCACTTTCTGTCATTTCACCTCCTCCTTCACTTCCTCTCCTGTTTCTCAGTCTCTCTCAAACAATAACCCTCCTTCACGACTCGCTGGCGTTCTCACAGTCAAATGCTCGCGCTGTGCTGATTACGCAATCCTCCCTCCTCACGCCTGGAAACAGCCGGCTGCTCCGCGGCGCCGCGCTGTCACCGACGCAGCTTTTCAGACGGCGAAACCATTTGGGACACGGAAAAATAAACTTTCGGCTCTTTTTTGTTAGTGTTCAGCAATTGTGTTTCCCGTGCGCTTGTCAATATAATCCTCCGGTGAGTGATGGGTTTAACACCCAGGCAGCAACGTGCTCATTTTTCAGTGCCTTGTTTCAAGGTTCAATAATCATATATTCATCATACGATCTATCAGCAAGACGCAGCTGCCCTTAACCAAGGTGACTTATGTCTTGATGTACAACAATCAATAGCTCATCAGAATTATTCACCAGCTTTGACAAACTAATCAATGCACGTTCTTTAGCCGCACACCGACATCCGAGCCCGGCCTACGAGCTCGCCGTAACTCAACGCCAAAAAGAGGCCCGTGCCGCCGCAGACGGCTCCCCGGACTCACATCACTTCATCGGAACGCTGCTCGCAATTAAGTGGAGAAATAAGGGCGGGAAACGCTAAGAGGCGTCAGGAAGGAGACGCGCTGCACGAGGAGGACGAGGAGGGAAATCTTTAATTCATGGGAACTGTCCGTCTTTTATTTTCACACATTCATGAATAAATTGTGGGAGCAGAGACGACACCGGACGTGCTCACGCTCATCACCCCCCGACTCTCACAGGTTTCACACTTTTACACAAATATTTTCACCAGGAGACGTTTGGAAACGAGTCGGTGTGAAGGTATGAGAGCCAATGGAAACAGCTGTCATGATAATCCTGTCCCCTGTTCTCGTCCTGCTCAAAGTGTCCATGTTAGGATCAGAGACAACCTTCGGACAGACATGTTACCAAGGACATCACAACGTCACACATGATCATTGCAGCGTCACTGGAATATGAGGAGGTTTGGAACGAGCTGATTTCCATAAAACTTGGAAGAAGGATGCGACATGGATCGAGAAAAAACTAAATTGGAAACGTTCACCCACTTCCTCCGAAGATAAATTGTACTTTTTGTCAGAAAACATGTTTTAAACATTATTTTATTATTTTATTGATCTTATTTACATTTGGTGACGTTCTTTATAGATTTAATAAGTTGAATTCATATATATGTCAGCGGGGACAGAAAAGAAAGTAATTATATAACAAGTCTTCAATCCTCAGCGTGCAGCAGGTCCAGATTATGCATTTAAACCCAATCATATTAAATCCTGTTGAAACAATAGTTATATGTAACTGTAGGTGTTTGATTATTAGCCACAGTTTGTCTGAGTTTCAACTTGTTTCACCTGCAAAAAGTTAAAACCTGAACCTACTGATATCTGTCAAGAGCAGGTTTCACTTCTCCAACAGGAAGACGCTTCACGTCACAGTGCATCACATCACACGTGTTCAAAAACACATCGCAAAAAGCCCATCGGCTCCCGGGAGCAGCGTCCCGTCCGTCTCCCCGTGTCGGTTCCTTCACGTCTCCGAGTTTCCCAACTTTCCGACGGACCTCTGCGTTGGTCCTTTGTTCTCCACAAGACAAATCAATCCCTCACAGGACCCGAACTCGTAAGTGAAATCAGTTCCAGTTTGCTAATGCGGCCTGTCAGCATCGCTCAGTGGAGCGGGGAGATAAAGCTTCTTCTGCAGCCGACAGGAGACTCGCTTTGTCTTTCCCCGCCCGTCCCTCCCTGAGGTCCACTGACCTCCATTTTGTTTTGGAACACATCTGAGGACACACACATAAAGATGGCAAGGTAAACACAATCAAGCCCCATCTGTCAGCGGCAACACAATATCCACACAATCTTTACTTACTATTCATTTGTTTTCTCTTCCCTCACATTAAATATTCATGTCAAACTGCGTCTCGCTGTTTGTTTTCTGATATTTGGCTTCAAGCGTCCGGGTCGCGGTGCTGTTGATAAACTAAGGTCCAGGCTCATGTGTTTGTATTTCCTGTGTGAGTGTAAACAGCAGCAGCCACTGTAGACGCCCTTCTCGTCTTTAGACCTGTTTATTTTGGTCCCGAAAGTAAAGACAGATTTTTATTGTGCCCCAGGTTTAAATGTGCAGCAATTTGCCCTTTGTTCTGCTGAAAGTAATTTAGTTTTATTTCTGTTACTGATCAGTGATGTGGAAATAAAACCAGACGTGTTATAGCATCAGCTTTGTTTGTGACTGTACAGTAAATCTAATTTATTTGCAGTCCACCTTTTTGAATCACAATAAACTACTGTTAACTTAATTCTATTTAAAAATCAACACCCTGTGGTTGTAGGCCTCCACCAACCAGTGAGGTTTAGACTCATGTGAGGTCAGCATTGACCTTTGACCTCTTCAATCTCATCAGTTCATCTTTGAGTTCAACTGACAACTGGTAAAAAATATGAATAAATTCCCGAAAGACAGATTTAAGATATCGTGTCCAAAAGGACAAAGACATGTTTTGTTTGAGGCCGCCGTGACCTCAACAAATAACATAACACACATTAGTAAACAGTTCAAAACTTGGTGCATGAAGAAGAATGAACGTTTTTTCCATCTTGTCACAAACAACATGAATAAATACTTCAAATGCTTTTTCATGTGTTTACAGTATTTTATCCGTTCTGTTCAGGAGCTAGTTTCACATAAATATTGCAGGAAACAGGCAGATGTGCACGTCTGTCATGGCAGTTTTCATTTTATATGTATATTTATACACGTAGTGGATTTAATGTTGACGTTGTTGCACCACAAACCTCCCGTCCCTCCTCCCGCCTGATAAACACAGCTCCTCTGAGGAGACGCAGCCACATCCAGCAGTTCAAAGCGGATCCTCTGACCTGCTTTGTTTCGCCCTTTCCTCCTTCTCGCCGTTTCCCCCGCCTCGTTTGCGTGGCTGGATATTTAAAGACACGGAACGCATGTGAGGCCCTGACAATTAGCGAGGACTGTTGCTGGGTAATTAGTGGGAAGGAAGTGAGCCTCCTATTTCCCCCTGCCCCCCGGAGAGCGTCGCACAGCGCTCACAAGCTTTCATACAAACACACACGCTCACAGAACAGGAACACACAAACACACACTCGCCAACACACAGATTTACTGAGCTGCAGTTTGAGAAAATATCTTCAGAAATGCATTTGTGTGGAGAGATGCATGTTGTCTTTGCTGCTAATTGGGCAGGAGAGTGGACATAAGGAGACGCGTCCAGTAAAAGCTCATACATGCAGAGAAAGTCCGTATATAGACACGGGGGGGGGGAGGAGAAGTGAAGGGTATGGAGGACAGAGAAAATGAAGAAGGTCGATGAAGACGAAGGGACGAAGTGAGACACGAAGAAAACGAGGAAAACAATAAGTTCCGTCCCGAGCGTCGTCACATGCTCGAGTGAAGTAAATGTGAAACCTAATGATGTTTATTTTGAATCAAAGGAAGAAATATTCTGATGCATTATTCAAAGATTCGTTATTGACGGATATAACACATGTGGCACAGCTGTAAACACGCACACACACACACACAGACACACACACACACTGAGGCTAAACAAGGACAGTGAGGACCTGTCGTCAGCGTCACTGCGATGAGTTGATTTGTCGGAGGTGCAGAGATGCAGGAGGACGCAGCAGCTCCTCTTCTGGCTCCAAATCAACTTTACTGACTTTTAGGCGGCGTCCTCTGCGCTCTAATGCAGTTATGCATCGTGTGTGTGTGTAATTGAAGTTTGTACGGGCGAGCTTTTAGTGTAAGTAATTCATGAGCGCTCGCTGAGGTAGAGAGGGCGTCGTGGAGAGGAAACGCCTCGGAGCTCCTGCTGCTCGCTGAGGCGCAGTTCATCACCACACCTTCCCTGGAGAATTCTCTATTTGGGATTTGTCTTTGTACGAGTGTCCGTCATCGCTGTCCTTGTTTCTGATGGACAGTTCGACAATCGATCGACACCTGAACTTGTCCCTTCTCTCCCTCCCTTCATCCTCCGATCGTCTTTCACATCCTCCTCTTCCTCTCTTCTCCCTATTGTCCTCTTTCATTATGGACATTATTCCATGAAATACGGCAAACCCGTCACCTCAGGTCCGGTTTGTGTCACAACCAGAGTTTAAAATTTAAAATCTCAGCTGATCGGCTTCATCCCGGACTAGTTTTGAATATATTTGACTGACAGTGATGGAAACAACCAAACAACTGTCGCCATGTTTTGATTCATATCGTGTTTAAGACTAATTAGTGCACGAACGTGGGCGAAAACAACCAAATGTATGAATCACTGCCCATTTCCAACCAGTGACTCAGAGAAAAACACACATTCAGCCCATTTCTCAGGGGGAAGACCAAAAAAAAAAACAGTTGTTTGGCAGAAAATGTGTTTTTCCTGCAGGAAACCGGAGAAAGAACCTTCTCTCAGTCTTTAAACACACACGTGTCCTGGTTTGAGTCTTAGAGTAAATGAATCATCTGTTTTGTGTATTTAATATCGAAAAAGAAAAAGGCTTTGGAGAAGCTGCATTAAATTAGACATTAGACAAAAAGGCCCTTTGGTCCAAACACTGAGTTTCATGACACGATGACGTTTAATTAACGCGTTGATGCTCAGAATCGTAATTTGTCCAAATCTTTGTTTTGTGTAATAAAATGACATCAACGTTCGTACTTTGCATTCAGTGCGAATTAGAAAATAAACACACATGTGACATCAGAGACTGTGAATAAAGATGGACGACATGACAAAAGTCAAGTGAAATCGTCTTGATCTCCCCCTGGTGGCTGGCTGCAGTATAGGTCATATACTCCTCCATGTTAGCAGATGGGACACGGAGCCAGTACACATTGAAGATGTTTTTTGTCATTTTAGTTGGTTCTTATCTCTCTGATGTTTGTTCAAGTGTTCAGTTTGGTTTTAATTAGTTATTTGATGATATAAAAACGGGCTGATTGACAGCTGAGACTGACTCCTGATTGGTCGGCAGCACCTCGATACCACGGCTCCACTCAATCACTATTTATTCCTGTTATCTAATTGAGTTATTAGTGAGTCCTTTGGATTGACAAGGAAATTCAATGACCCAACGATGAATAAATGGTGCACAGGCAAAAACTGCTGTGACAGCCACGAGCGACCACGTCTGATGAAAGACACAGGAGGACAGAGGGGGATGTTCTGTGGGTGGGAGGAAACAAACCACCAAACCTCCATTAGCGTCTGACGTCCAGTGAAGCTTTTCCTTCATCCTGCTGACAGCCAGCGCTGAGCCCTGCACAGCTTAGCCACAGGTTACTGTAATTATGATCCATATTTCATCAGAAGTGCCCGAGGAGGAGACGGACGAATGTAAACATCTCACGGAAAAAGGTCACACACCGAACAGTTCTGGGGTTAAATGGAAGTTGTGTGATTATCTGCAGCAAATCATACAAACTCCCAGATGTCAAAACCATAAATATCATTTCTAACATCATATTGTTTTATATGTATTATATTTGTTCCTGAGGATTTGATGGAAAATGAAAAATCCTGCATCTGACTCTTTAACCAGATTCGGTTCTTCCTTTTGAATGTTTTTCAAAATGGACGTAGACTCCAGGTCCAGAAAGTGAAGCCAATAGGTAACTAAAACCTGTCTTCTCTGTACTGACCAGCAGGGGGCGACTCCACAGGTAGTTTCTATAGAAGTCTCTAGAAAGTGACTCTACTTCTCACTTTATAACGTCAGTAAACATTCAGGAGTTTCTGTCTCAGTCTCTAGTTTCAAGTCTTCTTCAAACAGCTGATGTTCATTTAGTGAATTCTGATCATTTGGAGTCAAACAGACCATAAAGCACCAGATGTATTGGGGGGTGGATACCACAGTGTGATTGACAGCTAGTACCGTCCAATGGAGGCGGCTGGCAGGTGTATGTGGGCGTGTCCTCGAGCTCTCAGTCAGGCTCCACCCCCCTGCTCCTCCAGATATGGTTACTTCTGGTTTAAAATAACCAAAATGGCGCAGAACACAATGTGAAACTGAGGCTTCACAACAGCAGCTCACAAACCAGTGGTGCGAATCTCCATCCATCATCTAGCCCATCGTCCTGTGAGGGTTGAGTTAATTCCAGCAGCTAACATCAATAAAACAAATCCGCTAATCGCAAGTTTGATACGTTAGTTTCTGTAACGACACCTAAAGACGATAAATCATCTAATAAATCAAACTGTCAAATGATTATTCAGTTAATTGTGGTTAAAACTGTGAGAAACGTCTGGAATTGTTTGTAAATCACAACAATATCTGCAGAAACAGAAGAATTCAGCTAAAAACCAGAAGAAACAACGAATGCAGTGAACGAGCAGCTGACGATTCTCAGACACAGAGTGAGTGAGTCACCTCTGAGGTTCCTTTGTTTGCTTGTTTGTAATATTTTGTCTATAAACTGTTAAGCTCGTCTCTACATTGTTCAGCTCGGAGCTTTGCACACAGACGACAACAGAAGGGAAAGAAAAACCAACGAAAAGTGTCCTTGTGTGATGTTGATCCTCCACAAACCTCCACAGCGACTTCAGAAAACACGTCTGGAACGCGGCTTCGTCTCAAAGCTCAAACATCCACGTCTGGTGCTTCCATGAAGATGATGAGGAGGATGAGGATGAGGATGAGGATGGAGACTTCAGTAATTCTCTCTTTCTTCAAGCGTTAGTGAACTTTTTTACACAAACTCTGCACGACAGTGGAAATGAAATTGAAGAATTTCAAATTTTCTGTGTTTTTTAACTGCGGGAGGACCTCTGCGAATGCTCTGAATGCACTAATATGTTTACTGTAGTCTGAATATACCAAGTTGAACAAACTGCTGACTGAGGAAAAGAACTCAACGGGGGAACGAGTCCACTTGGATCAAAACGTTACAACACACTGTCTCAGAGCTAATTCTGGTTGCGGAGACGTCTGCGTATTTTTTCTAAACGAGAAACTCTGATTTCTAAAAGGTTAAAAACTGTCCTGAAGTCTGAATTTAAGACCAAATTAATTATGTAGTTGTATTTTTTTACAGAGATGATTTTAAATTGTTGCGTTTTCATCAAACCCTCTTTAAAAGCTTTATTGATAGATATCCTCACTTCAGTCAGTCTCATCGCTCGTGGTGCTGGAGCAGGACGGATGGAGCGGAAAATGCATCTGTGAGCATCTCGTCTCCGCCGACTTTCATTTGAGCAATTTATTCAACGAATGCTGGAGAGCAGCGACGATGACGATGATGCTACAGACGACCTCGATATGCAATCACCCTTAAGTCTGAATTTCCTCCCACAGGCTTGATCCAGTCACACCATCTGAGGTGTGAACGTCTTTCTGACCGATATGAGTTCAGACAACAGGGCGTGATATCCTCAGTCATCCCTGCGTCTTCAGAAGAAGAAGAGCAGATCTCTGTGAAAACCCCAAATGCAATTACCCCCCATCTGGAGCTGCATGTACGGATTCCATGCAGTTATTCTATCTGACAGGGAATAAAACATGCACCAATAAATTGATCCCATAGCAGAGTTTCAAGTACGATGCACAACCTGCACACCAGACCCTTCACATGCAGCAGAACGGTCTCGGGCCAGCGCCAATTATTTGTGCCAGCTCACGCAGAAGATGAGCACGATGAAGGAAACCAGTAACAGTCCATCAACTCTCAAGCATCTTCTCTTTCTACATCACAACAAACAAATAAGAGAAGAGTGTTTGATATTCTGCAGGAGAGACGATAAAAACCTCATGAACCTGCAAAACAGAGTCAGATTCCTCCTGACAAACAGCCGCTGGATGCTGAGTGGTTCCAGAAATCCACTTGACATTAAACACCTCTGGCTCCGCAGCTGCAGAGTGAGGCACATTGCTACAGAGTCTTTTGTGATGCATCGTGAGCAGGACGGAGCGGAGCCGGTCCCGACTAACCCGACCACGCTGAGTGACAGTGGATTAGTTCATTTTAGAAACGAGCCTCGAGCAGAACAGCAAAAAGCCAGATCTGAGTCGGTGCCATGAGGAAGTGAAAGTAAAAGCAGCCCTACCTTTTAGTCAGATGCCAAAATGCAGTCGTGGATAAGTCAGAAAACCAAAGAGCTGGTTAACAGCTGCTGCTCCTCGATGTTAAGTGACACAGGAATTTCTCAGCTCATCAGAAAGGAACTCCCAGGATCCCCAATTTCTTCTGAGGCTTTCGGCGTTTTTTGGGGATAATCTCAAGTCTGGGTCTTAGAGGCTGGAGTCCAGTAGAACCAGAGGCAGACGGCTCATTTCCATGTGCAACACGAGAGCTTCTGACATGCCTCTTCCTCCCCTGAGGGCACCGGGGCTGCCTCAGACTGGGATCTTGCCGGGGTGGCGGCAGCAGCAGCAAGAGTACTGGCAGTTGTGGTAGAAATATTCCAGACTGTGGCAAGAACTGAGCATCCTTCAGTAGAGAGATGAAGACGAGGAAGAGAAGAAGAAGAAGAAGACGATCCAGAACCGCAGAGCAGAGCGCACAGCCAGCGCAGCACTCTCTGTCGCTTAAATCCCCCCGAAATGGGATGATTGTAGGCAGGAGGCAGGCAGATCGACACGGCACAGAGGAGAGAAGAGGTGCTGTTGCATCAACATCGCTCTCAGTCTAGTTTTCTTCCTCTTTTAGGGACGAAAAAGAAAAAATCACCATCAGAGCTCCAAGAGAAACACCAGCAGAATCATCTCGTCCCCGGGTCTCCTGAAGTCTGCACAGGACCGAGTGTGACTGAGAGAGAGAGGGGAGACAGCGAGAGAGGGGAGAGTGTATGCATGCATGTGTGTGTGTGTGTGTGTGTGTGTATGTATGTTGTGTGTGTGGTGTAAATATGTGTGTGTGTGTGTGGAACAGAGGGGGGGGATCAGGCGCAGAGAGGAGAGAGGAGGAGAGCGGCGGACGGGCTGAAGGCTGCGAGCGCAAGTGGAGCCGGAGAGCGATGTGAAGGAGTAGAGATGAGATGTGAGAGAGGAGGATGCTCGGAGAGGAGGAGGAGGAAGAGGAGGAGGAGGAGGAAGGTTTGGGGCGAGATGCCAGGAGAGAGAGAGAGAGAGAGAGAGAGAGAGAGAAATAGAGAGACAGAGAGAGAGAGAGAGAGAAATAGAGAGACAGGAGAGAGAGGAGAGCAGCTCACACTGTCAGTGACTACATTAACAGCGCTGAGTAGGTGGAGTTTTCCTTGCAGCAGTGGAGGGGGAATCATGATTTGAAACCCAAAAGAGAGAGAGAGAGGGAGAGAGAGAGAGACAGAGAGAGAGAGAGAGAGAGAGAGAGAGAGAGAGAGAGAGAGAGAGACAGAGAGACAGAGAGAGAGAGAGAGAGAGAGAGAGAGAGAGAATCAGGGTGTTTAGAGGTTAAAGAAACCTGTGAGGAGTGACGACTGCTGAGGGAGAGAGAGCAAAGAGAATTAGTGGAGAGAGAGAGTGAGTGAGGGGAAAGGTGTGTGTGTGTGTGTCTGTGTGTGTGTGTGTGTGTGTGTGTGTCTGTGTGTGGTGGGCCGGCAGAGACTCCAGCTGCAGTGATGCTGGCTCACTGACAGGCCTCCTCTCGCCAGGGGTCGTAAACATCGATTAGAATATTTAAAGACGCACCCGCACACGCACAAAAAGAAAACACACGGACACTTAAAGGCTCAGGCACACACACACACACACAAACACACACTATTTTGTAGACGTGCATTCACACCATTAACACCACAGAGGTTATGTTTTCACCCCTTTACGTTTGTTTGTTTGTTTGTTTGTTTGTTTGTTTGTTTGTCTGTTTGTTTGTTTGTGAGCAGAGACAGATTTCCCCTGAACTTGGTAAAAGGAGGAGAAATGAAAGACAAAATAAAGAAAAAGAACAGAAAGGTCCCGATAAAAAGGGGAGGACCCAGAAATGTTTCTTTAACATTGTGATATATGATGTTTGTGGACTTAATTGTCACTAATTTCCCAGAGAATCATTAAGGGGATAAATGGGCCTTAGTGCAGGTTTGAGCTCTAATGAAACACATTCTAGTTCATTACATTTTCCCATGTAGGTTATTTGTTGCCGTGCAGGTATTTAAAATTCAAATATATCGAGTAGGTAACACAGTGGCACAGTGATTAGCACTGTTCCCTCACAGCTGGGTTTGAATCCCTGTAAAAATCAAAGACATTTATAGGTGAAGTCGTTAATATCCAGTCGAGGTGAATATGAGTGTGAAGACCTGTGATTCGCCAATTATACGTTTTATAGACAATAAGATAAACGGATGTAAACACATTCAGTTCACTTGTATTGAAGTGTGTGTGTGTGGATATAAAAATAATTGCCGTGTCATTTAACATTTTCTCATATGTTTGGTTTTTCTCTGCAGTTCCGTCTTTTATCAGCAAACACATATACAGATGTCAGTGTAGCTGTGGTTTTCTGTCTGTCAACATCAAATGGACATAAATATAAACACACACACACACAAACACACACACACAGACACACACACACACACACACACACACGTCGTGCTGCCAAATCAACCTTAAAGTGATGAAGTCAAATACGTGAAACTCTGAATTATTGTGCCTGAGATGTTTTCTTGTTCTGGTTCAGTGCAGCAAACAGCTCGTCTGCTCAGCTCGTCCAATCACAGAGATGTGCTTCCATAAGCAGCCGTCGATATTAACGGCTGAACTCGTCCACTGTGGATCAGGACAGTTTATGGTTGAAGGGACGGGATCATTACCGGTGACCTTTAACCAGAACTACACATGAGAAGCGTCGTAGCGACAGCAGCTAATAAAGATTTCTGATGATAACTGACGTCCTGTGACTGTAAAGAGAACAAGATACATGAGTACGTTTTATTAATTATCAATAATGTGTTTTTGCACCAGGCTTCATGCTAATGTGGCTAGCTCCTATTACGGACCACTCACACCATCGCACCATAGATGCAGTACAGATCCTGAATCCTGCCTCATCCAGGTTAGCAGACGGGACACAAACTCCACGAAAACATTTAAATACTGAGTGGTTTCTGTCATTGTTGGTCGCTCTTATCGCACTGATGTATGTTCATGTTTCTGATAAGTGTGGTTTTAATGAGATGACATAAAAACTGGCTCGTGATTGGCAGAGCATGTGTGTGGGCGTGACCTTGATACCACAAGACTCCGAATTATGTCATCGGCGCAAGATGTCAGCGTTCGTATCCGGGGTATTTTGGCTTCATTTCTGGATAGTGGGAGGAAGTGGAGACGTGTCGTCCATGTTTATTTAAAGTCGATGGTTCATCTGGTTGTGGAGCAAAACAACCGTATCGCTCAGAAAATGGCCTCAGGTGGTGGAATAGATTAAATACAACACGAAACAAAGTTTGTCTTTAGCTGGTGTGTGTGGACGTTAGCTAGCTGGGGAATAACGTTAGTTTACGATCTAAAGGTTCGGTATTGGGTACAGATATTACGTAAAAGTTTGAACAAGTGGATAACCTTCCACTTCTAGTTCTTTTCGTGCGTCGTGTAGAAAAATAAAATAGATCAAATCGTAGTAAACATAATAACATGTTAATAGTTAATGTGTAACTAGTGACTGTCCAAGTGCGAAAACAGAACAATGCAGCTGCACTGAAGTTTATTTTCTGTAAATTTCGGGAAACATCTTTATTATAACTGACCCTTCGCTCTGATGTTGCTCAGCCACTTAGTTTCTCGACTGAGATGAAGCTGCAGCAGCTTTGGCTCGACCCGACAAACGTCAGAGCGAAGCTGATGCCAGTGAAAGTGTAAATTAGTGAAGCTAATCACCCCATTTTTACATTTGGCACCGACACACAGACTTCTTCCTAATTGGAATTTTATGTTTCACCGACATAATGAAATAATCGAATGGCTCGAAATCAAGTGGTGGATCATCAGTCATGTGTCCGAACCCAAACGAGTTAGAACGGGGCTGATGTGCTGATTCTGACTGTGCGTTAGAAAAACTTGAGTTTACAGTGAGAGGAGGATGGAAACTTTATCAACACACAGAATATAAACAGAATGAAGGGATTCATGTTCCCTCTGCACCTTGTGTCAACAAGGAGTCGCTTGTTAAGATCGGAAAACATTTGTTTCAAGATATATTTACTCCACAAAGGTGTAAGTTACATCGAGTGTTGGATAGATTTATATGAAACGTCTGTGCAGGGATTCATTGTCCCCTGATGATAAATCTCACTGACTTTGATGATCTCCTGAGTTTTCTATCACATCATTTAAAAGTTAATTTTTAGGGCCCGAGCACCGAACAGTAGGAGACAGTGGGAGGCCCTATTGAAATTGTAAGGATTATTATTATTATTATTATTATTATTTTATTTTTTCAGGCAAATGGCTTTTTGAGGGCTTTAATTTTAGTTTGTATTCTTATTTTCTGCCATGTCTAAGCTCAGTCACTAATGTTTTCTACTGTGCACTTGATTTTTCTATTTTCAATTATTATTGGCCAATTTTTTTATTCTAAATAAAGTGGATTAAAACAAAGTTAAAAGGTGGAGACATTTGTTTTTCACTGAGACGATGATTGTCACAGTTCTATCTTACCCCGGACGTTGTATTTTACTACCGGGTCTTGGATTTGGTTTCCATGATTCCACAAATGCAAGTTCACCAACAATCTATTCTTTCTTCTAAAAATTTTTGAATTTCTGTCTAATGTCGTCAGACTCGTTCACCTCACAGAGAAAACTGACTTCATTTGGAATAAATCCAAACACACTGGATCTGCTGAGGAAGTTCAATGATCGATGTGTGAGATCAAACTCTGCAAACGGTGAATAAGAAGTATTTGATCTTTCGTCACGGTCGAGTGGAAATCTGAACATCAGGAGAAAACTGAAATGACAGACAATGAAAATGTGTGGTTTTAAAGAGCCTTTTTATTCGAACTTGAGTATTTCTGTGATCGTCCCTGAAAAGACAGAGACTGAACATGAACACGGAGGTTTGTGGAGTTTCAGGAGAAAACGGCTCCAGTGACTCTTGTTCAGTGATTTCATGAGACACACAATCAGTTTGTTTTCACCTCAAGTCTCACATGTGGAAAAGAAAGAACAAAATCAGCTCATCATTGAGATCAGGATAAATACAGGTTCTAAAACATCACACAACCTGATTTCCTGCTTTGATTTAGAAAACAACATTATGGTTCTTTCAAAAACACATTCATGTCCAGTGTAATTATAGATTTCTGTCTTTACAAAGTGAGAACTGAATATGTGTGATAAAGGAAGGAATCAGTGTTTGATTGACAGCTGATCTCTGTGCGGAGCAGAAACGTCACCACGACGAACTTTGATCAACAAACATGGAGACAAAGAAATTAAATTTAAACACAGAATCTAAATCACTGCTTTTAATGACTAAGTCTATTTGAGTTTACAGAACTCAGCTGTGGATCCAGGATAAACCTAACTCCAGCATAGAGGCTGAGTGAATGTGGTCTGGACTCTGTGGAGGAGAGTCATGGTGTCAGAGACGCTGTATAGAGGACAGAACACCTGCACTGTGATCCAGGTACCACCTCCTACTCTGGAGGACACAGGACCTGACACTGGAGTGTTGATGCTGTTATGTGAATACAACTGTTTCCATCACAATATTATTAAGATTTATCATTGAATCCAAATACACATTCAAGTGAGCCTCCTGCTCCCACATTCTTCTTGTGTGACTGCTGTGAACTCCTCTATCACCCCCTCCACCTCAGCTAACAACGTCCAGTCAGACTCTCTCTCAGGACCTGATACCAACCCAGTGGATCTGTCTGTGTGATTAGAATAAGACTGTCCTTTACTCTTATGTTACTTTTCTGTTTCCCTCAGACTACCAGACATTTGTTTACTGTGTTTGGATCCAGTGTGATTTCCTGTGAATATCTTAGAAAGTCAGCTCTGGTCTCTGGCTCTGGTTGTGGCAGTAAAACATCCACTTGAGACACAATCTGTAAAATCTCTGTCTCTGTCTCACTCAGAATGTCCTGTAGTCGACCTCTGACTGGGACACAGCTGCAGTCACGTCCTCAAAGTACCTCAGAGGACGGATCTGTTCACTGGATAGTGTAGCCAGTTACCTGAGTGGTGACGTGAAATTGAATTGTGTAAACTGGAGTGTGATCCTCTGTGTCTGAGGCTGCTTCAGTTCATGGTGCCTCTTCAGCTCAGTGATCTCTACTCCAGTCTCTCCTGAAGCTCTCTGTTTCGACTCCTTCCAGTTTCCTGCTGGGATCTGATCTGCTTCACATCAGAGCTTCTTTCTCCAGCAGACTGGATCAGCTCAGTGAACATCTTCTCACTGTCACTCCTGCTTTATCAGCAGAACCATTGCTGACCTCCTCCTCCTGTTGAAGCAGCTTCACGTGCTTTCTCTGTATGAACCTGTAGTTGTTTGTCTCCTCAGCCCGAGCTCTCTCTCTGCCTCTCAGTCCTTTCTGCAGCTGACACTGTGTAAGTGGTCTTTATGTTCCCTCACAGAGCAGAGATAACAGATACACTTTGCTGATCAGTGAGGCAGAACATCTTCATCACCTCGCCGTAGCGAGCAGATGTTCTCCTGGAGCTTCTCCGAGGCTCCTGGCTTGTGCTTCTTAAATGGAGCTGACTGAAGGTGAGGCTGGAGTGTTTTCACAATAAGAGGCCAAACAATTCAAACAGGACTTGAGAGCTTTCAGTTCCTCCCAGATGCAGACATCACAGGCCACATCTTCAGGTCCAGCGCAGCAGTGATCAGCAGGAGCAGCTTGGAGTCCAGTCTTCTTCAGCTCCTCCACCTAAAATCAGCCCTAACATGGTGCTTTTCCTCCAGGACAGGCCTCGGTGTGAAGGTCTCATCACTGAGCAGCTGTAGCTTCCTCTCTCCTCCTCTTTGTCCCCAGTGGGTGTGCTTTACAGCTCAACCACAGTAGCTGTGTCCACAGACCCAGTAGTCACCGGATCCTTCAGTAGATCCAGACAGATCGAACAGCAGAATCTTTCTCTGTCCCGTTGATTTTCTTGCTGCGCCATTTCAGCTGGTGCCAGAGACTGTAGAACAGTTTCACTTCCTCTGAACAGATACAGATCTCTGCTCCTCCCCCTCTCGTTCACTCCCTGCAGTGACTCATCTCCCTGAGTCACAGCTTGTTGTTCACTGGTTCTTACACCCACACACCTGTGAAGGGAGGGGAACACAGACATGTCCTGACTGGGAGGAGCTGGTTGTGTTTGAGGAAGAAGTTGTTGGTGTTTCGGGATTTACTGCATTTCACGGCAGCCTGTTCCCA
>NC_061497.1:23433927-23533927 GCF_022539355.2 Hippoglossus stenolepis | reverse complement strand
AGCTGCAGGTTCCAGGATGTTGAGGTTGTTGTGCAGGTTCGGTCACAGTGTATTTGTACACGGTTCGGGGGATATTTGGAGGTTACAGTGTATTTGTACAAGGTTCGGGGGATATTTGGAGGTCACAGTGTATTTGTACAAGGTTCGGGGGATATTTGGAGGTCACAGTGTTTTTGTACACGTTCGGGGGATATTTGGAGGTTACAGTGTTTTTGTACAAGGTCTGGGATATTTGGAGGTTACAGTGTTTTTGTACAAGGTCTGGGATATTTGGAGGTTACAGTGTTTTGTACACGGTTCGGGGATATTTGGAGGTTACAGTGTATTTGTACAAGGTTCGGGATATTTGGAGGTTACAGTGTATTTGTACAAGGTTCGGGGATATTTGGAGGTCACAGTGTATTTGTACAAGGTTCGGGGGATATTTGGAGGTTACAGTGTATTTGTACAAGGTTCGGGGGATATTTGGAGGTTACAGTGTTTTTGTACACGGTTCGGGGGATATTTGGAGGTTACAGTGTATTTGTACAAGGTTCGGGGGATATTTGGAGGTTACAGTGTATTTGTACAAGGTTCGGGGGATATTTGGAGGTCACAGTGTATTTGTACAAGGTTCGGGGGATATTTGGAGGTTACAGTGTATTTGTACAAGGTTCGGGGGATATTTGGAGGTCACAGTGTTTTTGTACAAGGTTCGGGGGATATTTGGAGGTTACAGTGTTTTTGTACAAGGTTCGGGGGATATTTGGAGGTCACAGTGTATTTGTACAAGGTTCGGGGGATATTTGGAGGTTAAATGTACCTTTGTGGAACTTTAACATTCACAGAAAACCTTTACAACACACTAGAGGAAAGAACCACTGAAAAAAACATCATCCTTTGAATACATAAGGAGTAATAAGCATTGTCCTAACGCTGCGGCACAGTTCTCCTGAGAGACTCATGAAGTACATCCTGAAGTTAAAGATCATTTACTCCTCAGATACGACCACGAGTCTCATCAATGTTACATCCTGAATAAAATGGAAATAGGTGACGATGTGTAACTCGCCCTCGAGTCAGAAATCTCTCCGACAGAGGACCGTGGGCCGGCCGCTCTCGCGCCGCTCGCTGCCAGAGGAGTGTCTTCATTTGACTGAGAGCGGCAGCCTCGTATCAAGGCTTCCAGCAGCACCATCCTTCAGATCTCAATTTTCAAGATTTGTGAGCCAGAAACAGAGCGAGGAGGAGGGAGAGAGAGGGGAGACTCAAACTGAGGGAGGCAGAGGGGGAGAAACAGAGGATGATGGGAAACTAATATGAAGGACATGCAAGAGACGGTTGTACTTGTATCAGGAAGCGTCTGCAGAACATTATAACTGACGATAAAGACTAACTAACCCTTTGAGTGACAGACGACGTGGTTGATCTACACTCTGCAGGATTGTACTAGTCTTAAAAAGTCACTTTTATGTGGCATTGCTGTAATTGTATGTTTTTTTCCCGTTATTATTTCTCTTGATTTTTATTTCATTGGTTCTCTAAACCATTTAGCAAGTGATTGATTTTTATGGTGTTACAATTTGCTTTGTGCCTCAGTGATGTATAACTCTGTGCGTTTATGGTCTCTTCTCTGCAGCTTCCCTTTTCACGTAAATCCATAAAAATGCTGCCAACTCATCAAACACTAATTGCTTTCAACGTCTATGCAATTAGAGAACGTTGAACTGAGTCGGAGGGAGAGGAGCAAACGCAATGACACTGCGACGTGTCATTTTCACATCAAACTTTGAACTTTCTGTATCTCTCTGCCCTGATGTGAAAGTGTGGCTTAAATAACTCATGCATGTGTGTGTGTGTGTGTCCTGTGTTATTTGGTGCATTTGTGATACAGGCCTGTGTAGACACGGCCCCAGCACTTTGCCTGTGTTGTGTGTATCGTGTGTGACACAGCCAGAGGCGGTGGTGGGAGGTTAGAGGTGAGAAGCGACTGGCTCTTCAAACCCCAGGGATCAACCTGGACATCAACAACATCAGCCTCCTCGCCCTCACCCCGAGTCGGCCCCACTCCAGCCTCCAGCACAGACAGTGCCAGGTCCAGGGATCACGGGGGTTTGGCACAGACACACACACACACACACAGACGTGCACACTCGTACACACCACCTCGAGCCACAGCTGTACACTACATCCCAGAGTAACACCGCAGTGTGTTAGTGCTGCGGGGGACGACGAGCACCTTCTATCCAAGAGGAGGCCTTTCAGGTAATAACACACAGCGCGCGCCTCCTGTTTCCTGTTTGATGTTTGCTCCAGGTTGGAACTCAGCTGTAAGAATTCAGTGTTTTCATTTAGATCTCATCAGAATCACATCACACTGTTGTTGTTGCACCGTAATGAACTATAACAGCAGCTCTGGTGGTTTACACTAAACGTTCAGTGAAGCTTGATTAACTATTTGTTTATCTCTACTCACACATTTCTCATCTCACATTTTGCCTGAATAGATGTTGTAGCTGACTTACTGTGACTTATATAAATAATATATAAATTACATGAATAAAACGTTAAATGACCCAATCAGCCTGAATTAATTCATCATATAACAAACAATACTTCTATTCATAAGTAATTCATAATTATTGAACACAGTTCTACAGTGATTTGCATTATTTATGTTGTTTTATAATTTTCTTGCACTGGAAAAGGTTCACTACTTATTCCAAATGACCTCAAAAGCACAAGATTTCCAATATCTGGGATATTTAGACTTTATCCTTGTACAAGAGGAAGAAGAGACACATCGTCTGTTCTTATAAACCGTCCATGGTCCGTGCTCCCTGAAGGGAAAAGGTCGAAATAAGGAGGCGCTGCACCAACTGCATTTATCTGTAAACCGGCAGACGACAGGAAAGAAAAAGAGCAAGACATTGGGAATGATATGCAGCAGAGTTCCTCGTCCAGATACAAATCAGAGACACTCCACTTTATTATCAAAACCCAAATAGCAACGGCAGCTCACAGTGAATCATGCACAGTCACGTGTCCCAGTTTTGAAAAGGAACAATGTTGTCGTAGCAGAAACAGCCAGAACAGAAAACACATTCATTTGGGTTGAAAGACTTTGTTGCACTGAATTGATCCAACCTGCAAGTGAACTCTCTAAACTGTTCACATTGGCAAATGATGCCAGAGTGTTTGTATAATGTGCAAAAGGTAGATTATAAATCATGTAAATCCAAACTCCCATAATCCCACAGACGTAATCCAGGGAGGGAGAGTGAGGGAGAGCGAGAGAGAGACCTGGAAACACTGGGAGAGAAAGATGAAACAAGAGGGAAGTAGATTCAAATCCCTCCGCTCTCTCCTCCTCCCCCCACCTGAGAGTGGGGAGCCGACACTGTGCTCCACCCCTCTGGGAGCAGCCCGAGGACATTTCTAACAACCTAACCAGCTGAGAGTTGAGAGCAGGGGCCTGGTGCCGGCCCCGGCGGCGGAGCTCCTGACCTTCATCTCCAGTGCCTCACAGGATCATGGGAGCCTCGCCGCAGCAGGGACATCAGGAGAGATGAAGACACTAATGCCAGTGGAGCAAGTTAGAAATAGACTCAGATATTCTCGGTGCAGATTCGCCAGTAGAGCTTCAGGTGTGTGTGGCGGTTTCACTTCTGATCCCAGAGAACAAGTTAGATGGAAAAAATAAACAGTAACCATGACTTGTGCAAAAGTTTGCAAACCCTTCCAGGGCAGTTCTTTGGGTGCCCGACATTTATACACATGACAGGTTATATTTACACATTCATCCATTGGTTTGTTTGTTTGTTTGTTTGTTTGTTTGCAGGATTACACAAAAAACTAGATCCAGGAATTTTTCTACAATCTATTTACCTTGATGACAAAAATCGTATATAAATAGAGGACTGGTGTGAGTGTGTGCAGACTTAGTGCAGCTTGGTTAAATTAATGAGCTGTCGGGCCTTGCATTAATTTCTTCTATATGTGCACAACCAGAAACCACATTACAAACAATAAACAGAGGCACATCCCAGAGGTTGAATTAATTAAGATCCATATAAGGTTTCAGCAACATTCAGTTCTGACACGATCAGTTGCTGTTGGACCCTTTAAACACAGAAACCCGTTCTGACTCTTTTTCAAAGCCCTGAGGATTTGTCGCACTTTGACGACCTCCTCGTTCGGGTTCGCTTCAGCAAAATAGTTTGAGTTTTTCTCGTGGATCAATTCAACGTGTGTTCCTGTGGCAGCAGGGACAGTGAAGGTAACTCCGGCAGACACCACCGGTGCCTGTCACTCGCTGCCTCCCGGCCAAGATGGACCGATCTCAAACAAACACGATTTTTAACAAGATGAGGTCACATTACAGTCACATATTTTTTTATCACCCGATTAAGGATGCACCGCGCACCAGCCCAGTCTCCCCGGGATTTATGGTCACATTAAGGTGCAGTCAACAATCTACATCCATTCCCAACACGCCGAGGCAATGCAGCAAGTAGTGAGGACTTTTGCTGCAACACAAAATTGGGGCATAGATGTCAGGGTTGTGGATTGTCAAGTCGGCCTCGTGTGCGTCACTGAGGGCAGAGTTCACATCCTGTCTCAGACCCACACTTCTGTGTATTACAGGATTACAATATCAAACTTATTCATGTTTTCCATCATATATATTTCACATAGACTCGTCGATGTAAGGGTCATAAGCTGGAACGGAGGTAAACAAGAAAAACAGATTAGACGAGGCTCGGGTCAAAAGGCCACTTCAGGATTTAATGGAGTTGAATATGACCTTAGTCCTCTGCTCGGCTGGATAACAACACAACGGCAATAACCACAAATACAAACATAGCATTCTGTAGAAGTGGAGATATGTTATAGACAAACCCTGGCATGAAGGTGTCGGAGGTTGAGTCAGGGCACGGGTGGAGGTGGAGATGATGAGTTTTCAGCATGCATCGGAAAATGAGATTCTGACTGAGAAAATACGATTATTCCACCGCTGCAGAGTTCGGAGGGGAGAGGACCATGCAGAGCAATAAGAGGTGAGAGACAGATGATCATCTGCCAGCAGACCTCCTCGGTTTGATTCCCGTGAAGTGTGGTCCAGACTGCTGACGAGGTGCTTCAGCTGGAGCAGGGAGGCAGACTTTGAGCTTTTTAACTTTCCTGGACTTCACAAAGTAGAATTACCATCTTGTGGTCGCACGTCTCCGCCAACCACTGCAGCTTCGGTCTATATAAATGACCTAACGTCAGACTGGGACCTTTGAACCACACAAATCTAACACAAATTTGAAAGATTCTCTTGAGACGTACTGAGGATGAAGCGTTCGCAAGGTAAAAAAGATTTTTGTGAGGTCGCAGCGACCTTGAAGTTTGACCTTTAACCTCTCAAATCGAATCAGACCACCCTTGTGTCCAACCTCAGATTTCTACCAATTGTTTTTGAGATATCACGTTCACACGAATGGGACGGAGGGACGGAGGGACGCACAAACCAAAAACATATTGCAAAGGCTTAAAAACAGTAAAAACATCCCCTTCACTTGAGTTATTGTTATGTAAAGATGGAAACTATATTTCATTCTGCACTTAGTGAACTCAGAAGAATCCACTTCCAATAAGTTTATTTGTTACCGGATGTCGCAGCTTTTAAATCTCACACCTGTCACAACATGGCATCTCTCAGGAGTTCTAAGTGTCGTCGTTCCTCAGAAATCCTCCAGCTAATGATGCAAAGGCTGATCAACCACGAGCAAAGCAGAGAATCCATTCAGCTGCAGGACGCTTCACTCAGCCACATTACCAGATAAAGCAGAAAAAAAGTCATGTTTGACACTGATGTGACAAAAACCTGATCACACAATAACAGAGAGAAATGACAAGTCGAGAATTACAGATGACGGCGATAGAAGTGGAAGGAGAGAGGGAGCGAGCGGCACATCAAGAGAGCGAGGGGGGGAGAAGACGAATGTGAGCAGATAAACAAAACTGAGAAGAGAATGAAAATGAGAGAGGTTAAAGAGGTGGAGAGAGAAAACAAAACAGACGAGACGGAGAGATGGTGAGAAGGCTGCTGAGGAAAAACAGAAAAGACAGATAGAGAAGTTCGGCGGAAGCGAAAACAAGATGAGGGAGCTGAGGAATAGATAGGAGTTCTCCCAATTTATTGTTTTGCTGTTTTGTATGTTTGCAACTCCACATCACCTCGGCTGACTCAGAAGTTAACCTCGAAAATGTTTCACGTTTTAAAGAAAGCAAGATTAGCAGAAGAGAATGATGATGTCTGCGGGAGGGTTGATACGTTTGATCGAAAGCAGGAGCTCGGCCATTACTTTCACAGATGGAGACAGAGATTCTGTGACTTCAGAAGTCAGCAACGTGTCTGTGAATCCTTCTCCAGCTAAATGTCTGAGCCGCAGATAGAAACACACTTTAAATTTCACAAACGAGCACTCGAGTAAAGTGTACAAAGTTTGTCGTCCTAATCGTCTCCTAACCTCTGTTATGATTCCCTCCCTTGTCCGTTTGTTTGTCGATTGGTTTGCATATTTGTTTTACACAAAAAACACCTTAAAGATTACCGTGAAACTTGGTGGAAGGACGAGGTGTGAGTCAGGGGAGGACTCGTCAAATTTCTATGGATTAGAGAATTCAAGAAAATGTCAAAAATCTACATTATTTGAAGACAATATTGTGACTTAGCTGATCGAATCAAATCAGCGTGTACATGAGATGTCACAGGAAACATCATTTCACATTATTACCTAACGAAACAGTCAAGCTCAGTAAATAAGTGAGACCTGTGTGTTCGGATCAGCTCCGGTCGAGCGGCTCGCTCAGATCGATGCTCGCAGCAGCAGCCTGTCCTCTTTTCACTTGGTGGCCTTTTGCTAACCTCCACCTTGAAATAGCCTGCTGCCATCATGCCCCTGTGTAGCGGAGCAGATGAAGTCCCAGTTGGCCGGTCTGTCGGCACAGTCAAGCATGGTGATAACTCCTGACAGCTGGCTGGCTCCGCTTCCTTCGCTCGCCGCGCTGCCACTGCTGTAATGACTGGAGACCTTTAAACCCCACAAAGAGAGAGGCCTTCAAACGCCGCGAAGAGGAAGTGCAGCAAAAAAATAAAATAAAGATGAATGGTGGGACTCTGCAAAAGTCCGGTCCAGGCGAGTTTTAGCTGACGGGAAGTTTCTGAATTTCTCTCTCTCTGTGTGTGTGGTGATGCTTTAGAGAGGAGATAGAGTCAAGAAGTCAGGAGCAAAACAAAAACTGAACTCGCAGCCATGTTGACTGTGTCCTTGAGGTCACTGCTCGAGCTCCGGCCTTGTTTTGGCGGAGTCTCAAGGTGGGATGTCTCCGCTGAAGCTTCGCGCGGCGGCCGCTTGTTCTCTGATCGCTAACAAAACAACAAGCAAACAAGAGGCAGAGCCAAGGTTAACAACTCCTTTCTCTGATTGTTCAAACGACTGTTTGGCCTCCAGACACGTCACATCATCGTCAGGGCAAAGTCATGTTTTATTCAACCTCAAACCACTGAAGCGTCTGTGTTTACCCAACTGTCTGTCGGAGCCGGGAGGAGCCAGAGCTGCGGATTTTAGACAAAAATCACCAAACACTGACTTTATTCGCTACAAATTTAACTCAATTTGAAACTTGTATACTCTAAACTGCCTTCTAGCATTCACTAAACTCAATAATCTCCTGAAATTATCCGGAGGAGCTGCAGGTGGGAATGCAAATGTCCGGTGTCAGCTGCTCCAGACGTTCTCAGGTTGTTTTTCCTGCCCGGCCCCTGATAAAAATGTCAGAGTGAGATGTGAAGTGAGAGTTGAAGACGTTTCTAACACGTGATGGACACAAAACCGGACCGTGCGACAGCTTTTCACAACAAAGGCCAGAGTCAGTGTTGATGTGCTGTGAAGGGAAAGCGTGATCTACTGACACGTCACGTCCTGCCTCACGCAAGCTGCTGCCTTCCATCCTCTGAACGCTTAAAAAGATTTTCACGCTGTCGTGAACGCGTCTGTTCAGAGAATCTCCTGCTGCGTTCTGCATATCTGAGAGACAAACTCGGTCCGGACCCGATTGTGTGGACAATGTTTAGAAGAAATGGGTTAAGTAACAGACATAACCAACATAACCTCCGCTGCAGAGGTGATTACACATGCAGCCTGGTGGTGTCCAGAGCGGATGGAAGGAAGAAGACGAGCAGATTTCATTTGAGTTGAAAATGTTTAAAAACCAGCGAATGATTTGTGTTTATGCTGAGACGCTGATTTACTTCATCAACATCTAGAGACAAGAGGAGAAACAGAAAGTTCCTCAGCAGCTCAGGGTTCAGAGCGCTATCAAGCCACCGCTAACACCTGAAGCTAAGCAGCCTGTGTAATCAGGTGTGAGCCTCCAGCGCCTCTGCCCCCAACATTTGATCGACTGAAACGTTAAACCCTCCTCGATTTGCCGTCGATCAGAAAGCTCTCGTCGGCCTCATATCGCAGCTGCTTCCCTGCTCGTCTGAAAGATTCAAACCGAAACACATCAACAGCAAAGAGGTGAGGAAACTGTTGTTGCAGCAGAATTGCAGCAGACCTGGATTTTCTTTCTCTCTAGCTCGGCCGCTCGTGTCTGCTTCTCCACGTCCGTCACTCCTTCCGTTATCTGATTACCTGCTGCACTCCTCTGCTCTTCTTCTCTTCCTCCACTCATCCCTCCCTTCATTTAGATAAAGAGCACGACGTGGCGCCGTGGCAAACTTTGGAAATTAATTGAAACTCACCTGAGGAGAATTTTTTATTAAAACAGACGCTACAACCATGTGAAAAAGTTATTTATTCCATCACTCTGGTTTTATCAAAACAGGGTTAAACTAATTAAAAAACTTTTCGTCTCTTTGCATTTGAAAATTGCCGTTTGAAAATTAATCAGCATTTGAGCTCATCACATGGAAAAATGTTTAAATGCTAATATGAGGATTGTCATTAGGGTGCAGACAACATTTCTTATTTTCAACGTATTAAAAAATATTTTATTTATTGAGTATTTGGGAGATTTTGAGATTTCGAGACTAAAGTAATTATTTAATTCAGAATTGAGTTTTTCCTTTTTCAAAGTCCTGATACTCGTTAGAAATCTATTCTCATGAGTTTATGACTTTATTCTTTCGTCCTTCATCCGATAACTGATGCAGGTGATTTGTGTTGCCTCTCACAGCTTCACCTCCTCTCCTCCACCCTTCCTACTCCTCCTTTCTTTCCTCCACCTTTGCGATTGTCTCCTTCCTTCCCCCCCCCCCCCCCGATCATCGGTGTTGACATTTGCATGCAGGGACTGTGCTGTCTGTTAGTCATGGGACTGTTGGCTTGACTCAATGCAGACGTGATGTGCAGGACAGAATAATGAAACATTGTCATGGTGTGTGTGTGTTTGTGTGTGATTGTGTGTGTGTGTGTGTGGTGATTGTGTGTGTGTGTGTGTGTGATTGTGTGTTCGTGTGTGTGTGTGTGCACGTACGAGACAGAGGAGGACAGCAGGAGAAGAATTTGTTAGTGTGTGTACCTGAATCCAGTTTTTGTCCTGGATTGTGTGTGTGTGTGTGTGTGTGTGTTTGTGTGTGTGTGTGCGTGTGTAGCCTACTTGTATGTCCATCTTTGTGAGGACCACGTTAAATTTTAAGCCACATGAGGACATTTTAGGACGGTGACAACATTTGGTCTCGTCCTCACTTTCATACACCTTCGAAAATTTAAAGCATCACTATGTGACTTTTACTGAGCTACAGCGCCCCCTGCAGCCACACATGGGGATAAATCTGCTGGACTCCAAGTCGAGTACAGTAAAAACATCAAATCCACCAAACTGTGTTCACAATTCTTCATATTTTAAAAGTTTCCTGCTGATTATTGGGGATAAACTCTGGTTTTTAATAACTTCAGAGTCCTTTTAACTGATCTCAGTTCAGCTTCACTCTTCAACTGGAGCTGATTGTGACAAGTTAACGTTGTGACTCTCAGTTCTGGGTGAGGACTGGGAAAGGAAGAGGAAACATTCTCCACATTCAAAGTCAAAGACAGTGGGACAAAGTTCGAAGTACAAATATGAGAGTGTGTGTGTATATATACACACTGTACATTCATGAATTGTGTGCAGCAGCTGCGTGTTTGCAGACTTGTGCATGAAATGTGTCTTTTGTCCTCTCTTTTAATTGGCATGTAGGAGAAATGTAGAGAATTGGTTGTGGTGACAGTTAATCCACGTCTCACGACATGTCATGGAATGAGCATAATGGCAGAACATTACATGCCCTGTGCAGAGAGAGCAATTCATTTCCCACCAGGAACGGATTACATGAAGCCAACACTGACATATTGGCTTTGAACTGCTGCAGGCATGTGCAGGGATTAAACACGGAGACACACAGAACTTTGTGCTGAATTTACGAAGTTGTGAAATCATTCTTTTCAGTTTTTTTTCTTCTTGAAGTTGTTTCTACAACAAGGAAAGAAGACAGGAAAAGATGGAGAGCGACAGAAGCAGAGACCGAGGCCTTGGCAGGAAGGCTCCATCTATCTGACACGTCGATAACCAGAGAAGCTCGAGGTTTCCTCTTCAATTTCTATTCTCTCGACTTTCGTCTCCATTTTCCGTGGATATGTGAATTCCCTTGAGCTGTCTGCCCCGAACCGGGTGGAGAAGGTTAAGGAGAAAAGAAGAGAAGCGCACGAGGAGGAAGTTTGGTCTACTTCAGAAAAGAGGCTAAAACGAGACGGCAACGCTCGCTCTTATCTCTTCAGCTCGTTTCGAGGCAAAGAGGAAGCCAGACAAGTCAGGGAATGAGGGGGCGTCGACGTTTCTTCTTCCGGGAGGAGACATGAATGGCTGCCGGGGGAAAGAACAAGCAGATCATGAAGACGTGCGGAGAAGAAGGTGGAGGAAGGAGCAACGTAGAAGAAAGAGAAGAAGGGAGAATAGAGGAGGAGGCACAATGAAGAGAGACAGCTCACTCATTAACGCCACGCTTCCTGCTCCGCCCCCCCCCGGCCCGCGGCGAGGGAGATTAGCTAACGTGCACAGCGATGGCATCAGAAGGGCTTTTAATCACAGTGTGAAAGGTGTCAACACATATCACCGGCATTCATCATTTCCCTCTGTGTTGCTTTGCAGATAACGGCAACAATACAGCGAGTCATTACACCGGTGCGGAGATAAAACTTCCAACAGATTTCCACACCTCACCTGAGTCGCTCCGGAGCCAGACACGTTCGGATCGGGCGCTATCAGCCAGTCGGAATCTTTTGGCAGAGAGTTATGAAGAAGTGAAGTGTTGGGGGTGGGGGGGGTGGACTGGACGATTTGTGAATTTTAAACAGAAGTTTTAAAAAAAGAGGCGAGTTTACAGATTTTCTGATGCAGAATAAAAAAATGGAACAAAGTCCCGCTGTTGACCGACCGTGTCCTGTACGTCTCCGCCCCGCTCGGGCAAATGTGAGGGAAATTCAAGCCGATAAAAAAACCCACCGTAAAGTTGCTGTGTCTTTGCATCTCCCGCTCTCTTTCTCTTCCTGTCGCTTTCTTCTCGATATCACTCCCTCCGCCGCCACCTCGGGGAGGTAAATGACTCTGCTGTGAAGGTAGAGTCGAGGCTGCTTGACCTTGATAGCGAACCTGCATTCCTAAATAAATATTCAGTGGCTCAGGAGCGATGGTGCGTGCCTTCACTCCCCCTGATAACAAGTTATGTATGAGGCAGATATTTCAGGTTTGGGTCCAGGCAGCGGCAAAGCAGAGGGGAACCTCAGGAAGCTGCTCTGTTAGCTTCCAAACACCCATTCAGAGGTTGAATGGACGATTATGACGTGTCACTCAAAGATCATAACACACCAAGACATTAATGACAAAACTAAATTTGGGTTTAAATACATTTTTAGGTCAGATGTCATGATTATGTCGTTAAGCAAAGACTAAATAAAGATTATTCCCACTTTACCAAATTAAACCCAAAGTATTTTGGCTCAGCTCCATTTTTATAATATCAAATGATGAATTAAAACCGAACTTATCAGAAACTTGTTTAGTTTGGTTTATGATCTATAATGCAGCCACTCACCAGCTCGGAGGTTTTGGTTTTATTTTCCGGAGCTGTCATCTTTATTTGCAGTCTTTGGTTGAAAGACGCTGTTAAAACAAAGGTTACGTGTCAAGAAGTCGTTTAATATATATTTTTTCTTCTTGATCAGATTTAGCACAGTTGGAACCTTGATGCATTTTTATCTACAAACAATAAAAGACGTGTTTTACGACTCTTTCTTCAGAACAATTCACAGAATCATCACCTTCGGTTTGAAATAAACAGAAAAACTTCATCTGTCGGCTTGAAGTCGTGGAACCGTTCGAGTTTCTCTCAAACACAAAAGACTCAAACGAGGAACCTAATTAGCCGAACCTCTTCACCAGGTGAGTAATTAAGACTCGTTGGTTTTTTACACGTCTGTCGATACGAGTCGGAGGCAGCGACAAATACGAGAAGCAAACTGGAAAAGCCTTTTGTCAGCTGGAGTAACAAGAGAGTGAGAGTTTTTACAGAGTGGCAGCGGGTCACGTTGTTTCTCTCAAACATTAACTCACCTGATAATTAACCAGGAAACTTTCACACCTTCTTTCTCTGCTCGAGCACAAACTTGTTTTGGGTTCATTTGAATCCAACAAACTTCTGGTAAAATTGTCGATTAAATAAAGCAAAGTTGATTAAGTAAATAAAGTCAATTTACTTCCCTAAAAAAACAACTGATAACTGCTTCCATTTGTTGGCTAAATAAAACAAAACCAACATCATTCGATCTTTCTGCCAGTGTCCCTTTAATTCAATCAAGCAACCAAATTACACGTCGAGATCCAAGAGTGAAAGTGAAAAAACATCCTGTATCAGCCCCTTTGCTCTGATTCATGCTTCTGAGCTCGTGTCACATTCTTCCACAAAGTTTCGTTAAAATCCATCCAATAGTTTTTGTGTTATTCTGACAAACACACAAATGGAAAGTGGCGAAAACATCAACTCCTTAGTGGAGGAGATAAAATGACACTTGTACACAACTTTTTGTTTAAATACATGTTTATGTGTATAAGTAAACTGATTAAAACGTCCACATGTAGGACGACAGAACATTGACTCTCCTTTTCAGATATGTAGAGTATAAGTTCATGATTTATTAGTTCGTACCCAGCAGCTGTTTGAAGAGAAACAACAGAAACAACAGCAGCATCAGTCTGGGTTCAGGATAAAAGAGTCAAAGCTTGTTGTACCTGCAGATCTGACACCGTGTGATGATGCTGAGATCTATCGTCTCCGCACTGTGGGCTCCGAGCTCCAGAGCAGCGCCCTCTGCAGGCCACGTCTCCCACTGACGCTTGAACTCATCCTGCATCCACGTACATACACACCGAATTATACGCTGTTTTTCTACGAGTTTAAAATACTTTGAATACGTCTCTTCACTGCAGCGTCCCAATAAAACACCTCCGATTCCCCGTCTGATTATTTCTGTTTCTGCTGTGAACCTTGTCAAACACCAGAGCCACAGACACACACAGGCAAACACACAAACACACACACACACACAATCTGAGCACAGGCAGGAGGTGTAGGCATAACAAAAAGAGAGAGAGCGGAAAACATTACACCTTCACTCCGTATTATTTCACCTGTAATATTACACACACACCTGGGAATGTGTAATTCCAAATTTCAATAACTATCCAGGATAGATTTCACGCTCCCTGAGGAAATTTGTCTCACGCACATCCAGCCATAGAATTAATATGAAAATACAAAGTGACACGTCCCTTATTGCTCGCTGGCTCACAAGTCGCTGCTGTAACGTCGGCCGTCACTCAACGCACAAACAACAACGGGTTTGTTGTATCAGTAACTGCACTCGGAGGAGCGTCGGGCTTCTCCAGGAAAACAGAGAAGAGTTCGTCAGGGATCGATGTCGTACGCCCGCAGCGACGCAACAAGAGGAGTGAAAGAAACATGACCATGACCTGTTAAAAAACTAATATCTACCAATGTCAAAATGTCTTTCACCATCAAAAAGACCGCTGTGATTTAATTGTAACTGACCAGTTGGACTCCTCTGATCCCAGCCCGCTCAGCCATCACTGCTGGGATGTGGATTCTCGAGCGGTCGCACCTCGTCCTCACCTCTGCGCTCGCAGCCTCGTCCCGCAGCCTTGTCCCGCAGCCTCGTCTCATTTGTTTTCTCACCGACTAATTAAAAATGCAGTGTGGACGCGTCAGCTGATCAATGACACCTGGCAGCTACAGAGGGGAAATGATCAGTGTGTCCATCCGACTGTGGACACCTACTGTCCATTTGTCTGTCCACACACACACACACACACACACACAGTATCTGTTCACCTTCACCCTCTGCTGACCTTTGGATAAACATGTTATTCTCTCAGTGAGCATGGCTGTGTGTGTGTGTGTGTGTGTGCACGTGCATACATATCCAACGGAGGACCATCTAGTTGTGATACACTCACCAACAACGGAGCAGTGAACCAACAGGGGACATTTTGGACCCGAGCCTTCATGCTTTAAAACTAATTTGCTCAAGGTTTTAAGAAGTGACTTTAAATGTTGAGGGTGAATTCAGACCCCGGGGCCTGAGGAGGCATATTCATAAAAAATGTGTCTTTAAGAGGGATTTAAAAAGTGGAGAAGGAGTTCACCACTCAGATCTCCTCAGGGAGGTTGTTCCACAGATTCAGGGAAAAGGTCCTGGTCCCCCCCGTCCTCATCCCCCCTCCCAAGCTGAGCCGCTCAGAGAATCCAGTTAGCAGACGTCACCACCTCCAGCTGCTGAGTACCAGTGTGCACAGATGGATGCTACATGCAGGAGCCATATGCTGGTATGTGCTGTGTACATGCTGGTGGGATGCATGCATGTGTCGCTGTGTGTGTCCATGTGTTCATGTGTGTGTGTGTGTGTGTGTGCATCTGTGTGCACAATTAGCGGCTCATGTAGAAGAACTTGTGTACGTCCCGGAGCAAAGTGATTCAATTTGTGTTGATGAACCAGATGCTGCACATTCAGCGTATTAACAGTTTGTTAAACGTGGTTTAACAGCAGACCTGATTTACTCATTTACCTCAAGTACCTGCAGATAAAAACATTAATATTCTCATTGTTTCTCCGTCTTCAGACAAATTTTGTTGAAACTGTTTAATTTTAATCGATTTCCATGAAGATTTGATTTTTTTAATGCAAGACTTATTTTTACTATGACTTTAATTAAATGATAGCTTCAAATCATAGACTTCTAATGGAGGCGTTATAACTTCTATTAAACATAATTAAATTAAGAAATCAACATCCGTCTTTCTTGCCGTCATATTTACTTAAACCACCAGAGGGCGCCTAGCAGAATAATGTTAATTATGGTTATCGATTAAAGATCTCTTCACACTCTGCTCGACAGCCATCTTCTCGGACTTTCAATTAGCAAAGACCATTTCATGGTAATGCTGCTGCGATGAGCAGAGAATGGCCGACGTGCACGAGCCTCGACACTGCAGGCGATTTAAAGAGCTTCTTCTAGATTGAATAGAAGAACAAGTTTGAATTATGACGGTTTGTCGCCTCTGCAGCCGACACAGCCTCTCGGTGACCTCTCGCTTCCTGTTGCCTCTCGTATCTCCTCTCGCCGCGTCGTGTGATTTTTCACACCGTGTCCTTCCCCCTCAGTTTTATCACTGCTGTGCACGGGAGTAAATAATTAACACACCCCAGGATACAGACTTTCTTTTTCTATAGCAGCTGAATTCATTGTCGTAGCACATATAGAACCACGTTGGATTGTTATCAAAAACCCAAGAACCCAGACCTGCTCCTGACCTCAGCAGAGATACTGCTGCCTATGTATTAAAGCTATATTGTTAAAGATTAAACTGTCCTCATTCTATAGTGGCCCATCGAGGAGAATCAAGGCTGTTTTCTTTCTCTCCACAGATGCATCTTTCCCCATCAGGTTCTTACTCTTTCCATTAAATCACTGTTTACCTGCAACTCAATCCCTCAAGGTGCAAACTGCTGACACGTCATCACATTGTTCAATCACCCGTCAGCGGCAACGTGCTGGTGATTCCAGATGTGTGAGATTCCAATGGGGTAATATTCTTTCCTGACATGCACAATCCAACAGGTAAAATCTTATCGGTTATAATTTGTTCCTTTCACTGTTTTATCAGTTCAGTCAGACGACTCGCATTTGAAATGTTCACTGCAGCAGAACCTGGTTAGTTTGGCGTCTGAGCTCCGACTTCATCACCGACTCCAGATACGATCACATAGATATAAGGGGAGTGATGAGCAAATATCTATAAACCGTGGAGGGGCTGAATCAACCAGCGGCAATACTGACGCAGCAGCAGCAGCAGCAGCGGGGGGGCAAACAAAGGAAGTGATGGGACATTTTAGCCGTTAGAGGATTGTGGAGCAGCGCAGCTTTCGTTGGTTTGACTTTCAGGCCAAGACTCTTCATCCGTTCACAGTTAAATGTTTACAAGCTACTTTCTCTTCTAGCTCAAGTCAAAGTTTCTCCACACAAAACACAAACACTGATACTTTTTCTATGTGTTTTGGGTCCAGACGACATTTTGGCTCATCTCTATATTAACAGCTTTCTGTTTATGAATGCAAATAAATCAAAAAGCCGCCTCTCCTCAAAGTGATCCACCTCTTCTGTTCCCCACATGGACATCGTATGTGGGTTTGCGGTGGGTCAAACAAACCCTCGCCTCAAAGTGCGGAGTGTTACCGGTGATAATGAACTTGAGACCGACTTCCCATTCCTCTAACGGAGTCTGAGGTTTTAGTCGTATTTCACTACAAATGTAATAAAGCGTTCTTTTAATGAAACAAAGGGAGGAACGACCTCCCGAGGCTAGAAGTTGGATTTTAGTCACACGATTCATTCAAGAGTATTCGGATATCCTCTGGCTGTGGTGTGTTCATTTCCCCTCGTGCCTGAAGTTCTTCGAAAAAGTCAACCTTGCCCTTTCAGCAACTTAGTCCAAATCCAAACACACAAACTAAAAGTTCATTCTCAAAAAACAACTGAAAGCAGAAGGAAGATAGACCACAACCAAATACTTACGACACACAAATGTAAAACACGTAAAACGTTTTTCCTAAACAAACAAAGGACGTCGACTCCGGGTCCGTAAAGTGATGCCAAAGACTCAAGAAGAGAAGAAACTAAAATCGTACTTGATTTATAACGTCTGTAAACGTTTTCCTGTGGAGTTTAAGGTCTCAATCCCTCGTAACAAGTTTTTTAATACAGAATGAGGTTCATTTAGTAAATTATGGTCCCATTAAACTTTATATCTTGTCTGTGATGTCGACAAAAAGCCAAATGATGACAAAATGTCACCTAACTATTCTCCCTCTGTACCTTTTAAAGTATCCACAATGAGCAGTTTCCATCTTTCTTTAAAAAGATGAGCTGTTAGCAGTTTGTGGACATTCTCTCCTCTCTCCTCCTTTATTTTGGTTTACCACTTCTGTCAGAAATCAGGTAGGTTTCAGCTGTTTTCCTAATTCGTATCTCGAGTTTTTTTCTCTTCTCATCACATATTTCCTCTCATATTTTCTTTAAACGTCTTGTCCAGTGAATTTGGAAAATCTATCTTGATCTTTTTCCAAAATAACATTGATAAAAAGACTCTGCTACTTAATAATTCATTTTTGCAGATAAAGAGCCTCAGGTTCAGAGAAGCCAAACAGAAGCAGGTTTTGTATTAATATATTTGTCAGCATTTTATTTTTCACTTTTAACTGCAATTTCTTCATAATTGTACATATCCAGAATTTAATGAAGTCACAAATCTTTCTAAACAACAGCACAATAGCAAAGTAATGATTCTTACTGTCGTATTGTTTCTCAGGATGAAGAGATGTGTTTAACACAAGTCGTGTTCCATAGACAGGACGGATACACACAGCAGCAGGCAGAGGATGGAGAGCACAGCAAGTTAACAGAATTAAAATAGTTTCAGAATTCTGAATGTTTAGAATTAAGGTCAGCGGTCTTTACGTCCGCGTGAGTTTGTCCTGTGGTTTAAGACACACAGTGCTTTTTAAACCACAATAATAATTTCTCTAATGACTGTTGTGACATTGTTCTTCCTGAATTAGTTAACCTCGAAGTTGTCTAACTGTAATTGACTGTTGTCTTTATTATAACATCTGAAAACAATGTCCTCCGCTGAATTCTCTTTTGTGTGCTTTGCGCGAATAAAAACAAAAATATTACCAAAGACAGTAAACGGTTACTTTCTTGTTATGTAGCAAATTTCAAGTTATCCGACTTAGATTAGATTTCAGATAGTTGTACCATTTGTTACTGTATTTACATTAAGACCAAAACTGTGGACAGACACAGAGCTGCTTCTGTATTTTAGTGACAGTGAATCTAACTGATGGATGGATGGACTTAGACTTGTACGAACAATGTGCTCTCATATTAAAATGCTGATAGTTACAGTATACACTATTATGTAGTGGGAAACTATTGTCCAACATGTAATATTGCACATACAACATCCAGTATATCTAAAAATAAGAACTGCCAGCCTGGAATTAAATACTGTATGACCCTAATAGTAATTACAAGGGAGCCCTGCTGCAGGAGAGACCTCTTGGATCAAGTGGTGTAAATGACCTAATAAGCATTTTGTTTTTCATTAGAATGTATTTTAGAGATATATAGATATATATTTCTGAATTCTGCGTTAATTTTGTCCAAACAGATGCACTATTGGTATTTGATGCATTTATTTTGAAATGGTGTTGACGGTAGGAGAAATGGTATACTTTTATTTTGAAAAGGTAGTTCAGAAAACCAAAAGATGATCGATAAAACGGCAGGTGTGCCTACACTAATAATTTGCCGTTATGTTTATGATAATATGATGTGGTTTATAAAGTGACAAATCATTTTATTTAAGTTGAATATGTTTATATGCAGCCCTGTATTAAGAGTTTGTTATTTTGTTAAGATAAATAGCTATTAAGTTCACAGGGATTTTATGTTTGTATAAATCCATGTTAAAGTCAAGCCTTATGAAGGACAATCTAAAAGACAGTTGGTTAATAATATCACAACTTTAAAGGGCTATGCAAGTCGTTTATGAGTTCATAAGGGAAGTAATATTTGTTCTGTTTTCCTCCGAGCTCTTACGGTGTGTTCACACTTCAGTCTTCAGATATGATGCTACTGCCCCTGTTTATCAGGAAAGTTGAGCTAATTACAATCCAACCTGCACAGGGTAAAAAATACCAGATGGAAATTAAATGGGAAAATGAAGCAAAGGAATAACTCCACACTTTATTTTTAGCACGTTAGGTTTTCTTTGATGATGCTTCCTGACTTTCTGCTTTAGTTTTCACTCTCCAGCAGAAAGAAACCAGGACACGGGTTCTTCACTGACTCGGATCAAAGGGTTCCTCGTGCACAGAGGAGCATTCACCAGCACCCTGACCTCAAAGGGTTCTAATGAATCAAATCACACAGAGGGAGGACTTTTACTTTTATCAGCCCCTCTGCTCCTCAATGGAAACCTCTGTGTGTTCAGGTGTTGTGTTTACCGGCCTGGGTCATGTACAGGAGTCACCAGCACGTCTACTTCAGTCCTGATAACGAACGTGGAGAGATTCCTGCAGAAGTTTGACAGTGGATGTGGGCGACGTCACAGAAAACACTGTGTTATCAAGTGAATCTGCAGAGACAACTCCACAATCAATTAATTCAATTATCGAAACAGCACATCACAAAGTTGAATCAGGGAGAAATGGCTCAATAATGAAGGTTTCACAGATATAGCTGCGGGATGAGTGCATATATCTGAAGTGTGTGTGTGTGTGTGTCTGTGTGTGAGAGTGAGTGAGTGCTGCACATTATCCTGAGGGGGAAACCCTGAAATTCAAGGTTTCAAATGAGCCCGTGATTCTGTGAGTGAAGAGAGTCTCATTACCTCGTCCCCGAGAGGCCTCATCATCTCTGCTGATGAACAGCGGCGCTGATGAAGCCTCTGGGACGAGTGTGGGTGAAGCAGCTTCAAGACGGAAACAGGGAATCCACGTGTTCCCCGTCAGACTCGCACACATCTGTGTGGTGAGGTCAGAGGGACACGCTGCCGCACTCGCACATCACATCTGTGACGAGCGACTAACACCTGAGAGCATGTTGTGGTCACAGGTAGTTAGAGGTCAGTAATAATAATAATTATGATATCAACAATATGGCTCCTTTTGAAACAGACGTTACAAAGCGCTTCACAAAAAGAACAGTTAAAAACAAAACAACAACAAGACAGGAAGCAAATTAACACAATGTCATTGGAAATAAAAAACAACAAATGAAGAAATATATAATTTAAAAGTAAGAAGGATAAGTGATAGCAACACTTATGATGTCTGAGTATGAGGGAAATCCATTGATCAACACTTTTCACACCGACAATGTAACATTGAGGGCTTTATAGAATAAAAGTTATAAACAACAACAACAACAACAACAACAACAACAACACCCCCCCACCTATAAGCACAGAGCAGGTACTCATAAATCTGAAATGTGGGAAAACCAAAGGAAGAAAAATAAGAAGTAAAGTAAAACCCACAGGTTATCAAAGGAAAAACTATTCAGTAAATAAGTAAATAACATTAATTAAATGAATGGATAAATAGAATAAACGTCTGATTATTCAGAATTTGATCTTGTTTTGCTCCAAACCAGTTAAAGGCTGTAGAAACCAGACCCACACAGTTGTTCCCACTCCTCCTCCTCAGCTTCACGACCTCTGCTCCACACACTCTGCTAATCAATAATTGATTTGACCTTTTTTTGGAGCAGTTAACCTTAAGTATCAGCTCTCAATTCCCTGCTCATCGACCCGGTAACAAAACACACTCCCGTGGGAAAAGCAGCGGGTTATTATGAATATCAATGTGGAGCGTGAGCGGGGCTGTGATCCTCCGTCAGCTGGAGGCTGAAGTGAACTCCTCTGCTCCGGCGCTGTTTCTATTCTGGTGTAATTATTCATGCATTGATTAGCGGCATTGACGGGCTTACAGTAACAAGTGGAGCCGAATTAAAGAGGTTAATTATTATGACTGGGTTTCGGCACTTGCCAATATGTGATGATGCAGGAGAGGCTGACTGTGTGGAGCAGTTGATTATCCTGCGAGAGGAGAGTGATTTCACACTCAGCGTCTTTTCCAATTTCTCAGCAGCTCACAACTCTTCCCCCTCCTCCTCCTCCTCCTCCTCCTCCTCCTCCTCCTCCTGTATCTTCACATCTCCACGTCCCTTTCTCCTCCTTTTCTATTCCCTCAGTGCCGTCTCCTCTCGTTCCTGCTCTGCCTTCTACCCTCTGTCACCATGTTCATCCTGAAGTCAGTCAATCTATCTCATCTTATTTGTTTAGCGCGTATTCACAAATTACTGCGACCTCCTCTGTCCGGAACCTCAAAGTGCTGATTGCTCCTCTTTTTAAAGAAGAAGCCGCGTTGCCCCAATTAGACGGACAATTTAATCTGAGGCGAGGACAGCGGTGCGTCCCACACAGATTTCACGCCTTATCATTTGAGGAGCAGCAGTGAAAAGTCATATTTGGTTCTTTCTCCCCAGAGGCGGTGGCAGCTAAACGCGACACACAGCGTGCTGTACAATCTCAATTTAATTTCAGCAAACAGCATTTAGGCTGTGGACGTGTGATTGCCGCTGTCAATCACCACTAAGCTGCTTGAAGGGCAGAAAAATTACGATTCTGAAACAACCACATGCGTCCGTTAGTTTCCCCCAGTTTGCTTATTCCTGCTCAGGATGCTGGAGCATGTCCCAGCATGCACTGGGAAGAAAGGCCAGGAAACAGCACACGACACAGCGTACGCCTGTGAACTTCGGTTGTAGGTGGTGAACTCATTATGTTTTGGTGCAGATCTGGATCTCCGGGCGGTTTCCAGGAGTTTTCTCAACACTCTGGCTTCTCTCAGAGAATAATCGATGGATCTCCGCAATGTGGTGTGAATCCAAATAAATAAATCCAGATGTGGTGAATTGAAATGTTCTACAAGGGGACTGTTGGTGGAGGTTTGAGCTCCAGTAAGTTCCAGTCGACTTTGGGGATGTTGTCAAAATGCAATCGTGCACAACTTGACAAAATAACTACAAAGAAAAACTACAAACAATTCTAGTTCAGTATATTTTGTAATCTAATTATTAAATCTTGGTCGCGTGTAACCTGTCACACAACCCAGAGCTGGAACTTAACAGAAATATGAATTCCCTGTTTCATATTCCACAGACAAATCTGCTTCTTAACATCATCTCCAGTTATATGCAGCGTTTTCATGGATTCCCGTCATCAGCAGCTGTCATCACTTATTTCTCTTATAATAGTGGATGTGACTGCTCTGTCCAGTTAGACATTCATGTTTCTTTGATTTATTAATATTAAAATACGTTTGAGTGCCTTTACACAAACCACTAAGTCTAAGACTATAATCTGAAATGTGAGTTTGTTGGTCGGAGGAGGTCAAGTAGTTTTGTTTTTTTATTAAGAAGGAGGACGACAGTTATGGTTCGAGCGCGGAGCCTCGATCCATAAACTTAACTCTCCTCTGCCAGGCCGCCGACATGCCGCTAAGTGTTTGGGGAGGAAAACACAAGCAACAAAGATCCTCCGTGGCGTCGGGCCTAAACCGCCGTGTCCCCGGCCGCTCGCCACGGTGCTAACCAGTAAACAGATATGACAGCTCTCGGCAAGACGGGCCCTTAGTCACAGATTTTAATCTCCCCAGGCGAGCTCTGTCCAGCCGCCGCACCTCGCAGTGTTTGCTCAGAGAAAAGCCCGGCAGCTCAACACAACCCCCGGAGGAAAGCTTAATATAATTCCTCCACTTTGAAAGATCTCATCTTTTTAAATCTCTGCTAAGTGGAAGTAGGAATGGAAGGAAGCGGGGAGACGAGGCGGCGGTGGAGAAACAGTCATTCACTTCTCCTCCGCTCAGCCTCTTTCACTGTATGTCTCTTTTTGCCTGAACCTCCCTCCACCGCTGCAGTAATGAGCGGAGCTGCAGATCTGTTAGCAGCATCACTGCTCTTCCTCCTGCTCCTCCTCCTCCTCCTCCTCCTCCTCCAGCGTCTCTGAGGGAGAAGAAGCTGTTTGCTTGGTTTTCACTCTCATTACCGGCTGAACCGAAGGTCAGACTGTCAATACGCTCGGGCATGTTCATCTTCAGAAGCCGGGGCTTTCAAAAGCACTGAATATAAACAAAAAGAAAATACTTAATGTCAAGTTTCAGCCTCAACAAGTGAAGTTTCCCTCACAATGTGCTGAGGTGGAGCGCCGGTGGAAAAGGTGCGGTGTGAATAGGAAACAGTGGAAAGACGAGTTGCATGTTGATGAGCTGCTCATCCACCGTTGACAGGGTTTGACAAATATTTCAAATACCATCTTTTGCATATTTATAACTGCAGAAAGTAACTTTTTCTTATCGTTTTCAGAGAAAAGTTTAAATCCTCGGCCCTGAGACTCGAGGACCTGTCTCGTTTGGCAGAAAGGCTGAAAGATGAGTTTCCTGAATCACTTGCTCATTTGTCACTTGCAAAGACGTGAACACATTAAGTATTAGCAAAAAATATGATACCTGTTTATCTGTTGCTTTGCCTGATGTCCCCCCCCCCCCACCTATAACGCCAATAAACTGGTATATTTCTCCTCTTCTTACAGAAATAACTCAACAAAAAGTCGACTTCAGACTGGAGGAGAATCGAGCCTCCAGCTTTCTGGTTGGTGGACGAACCTCTCGTCTCGTTTGTTTGTTGCATTACACAAAAAACCACTTGGTGAATTACCATGAAACCTGGTTTCAGTAATTCGTACACGTCAGGGGGAGAAGTCATTAAAGTTCGGGGCCGATCCAGGCTTTATTATTTCGGAAGTTTTTCAAAATTGTTGGGGGAAACTTGCAGATTCGAGCAGTTTGCAGAGAATTTCTGTCTCACTGGTAAATGTACTGCGTCTAAACTCAATACATGTATATGTGGTATATGTAGTATACGTTATATATGCAGTATATGCAGTATGGTGATAAAGTGGCCGATCAGCCTTGGTGGAGTTAGGAGCTGTCTTTAAAGTGAACTCTAATGTCAGCTTGGTTAAAACAGACCTTTCAAACTGTCACAGATTCAAACTGTAGGGGGTTTGTTGGGGGAAACTGTAAAACGTCCTCTCGGGTCATTAGATCTCAAAGCGTTTGGATTTCATCAGTGAAGTTGTTTCTTTTCTCCGACACAGTCCAGTTGGTCCCCCGTGGACGGAGAGGAAGAGGACAGAGCTCGTCTTTCATGTCGAGTCGACACACAGAACAGTAACATCACTGTTATTCTACAACAAAGCAGAAAACATTCATCACGATTCATCACAGAGTAAATTAAACATTTCTGATTCACCTGCTCCATCACAATTCACTCACTCGGCTTCGTTATAGTTTCTGCTACAGTCATCAAATAATATTCTTAGACATATCAAATATAATATTACTTATGCTAACATGCTAAACTGACATGAACACAGTAAACATAGCATGTGTGTTAGCATCGTTACCATTGTAAGGTTTTTGTAAGATCAGCCTCAAGGTGGCGCTAATGGCTGCTAGCTTTTCACCTTTTGGCAGTAGAACACACTTCCTCTGACATTGAGCGACGACACTGGCGGCGAGGAACTGTGCCGCCAATATCCAGGCGGAAGATCCAATCGCAGCAGGCCGACGTACTGTGGCGTACAAATGTCAGTGTCACTTAGAGCCGCGGCGTCCGCGTGTCGCTCAGTTTCTCGCCGTCCGTCTGCTGGAAAGGTCGCCTGCTCGGGAGGATCACGGCCCTCGCTCGCTGATCTGGTTATCGCACAGATCACATCAGTGAATATGATGCTGGTCTGAAGCGTCCTGACCTCGTGCTGCGCGTCACAGCGAGGACGTGCAGCGGCGCCTGCTCTCTACTGCGGCTCGTACAGGAAACCGTGTCAATCACCACAGTGTTACAGCCTCCACGGCCCATTACACCGATTTTAACTGGGTGAGCCAATAGACTGTTTCTACTGTGATGTTGAGTTTAATTCATCGATCGTGACGATGGTGGGAAGTTACATTTATGTACTTTCATGTTTATATGAAAGCTAAAGCCACTGGTAGAATGAAACTGATTATATTTAATGCTGTTTCGCTGCACGTTTCCAATAAACTAAATAATCCCACTTGTGTTTTAGGAGGAAATCTCTTGTAGCTTTTACTCACTACATTGATTTCTTCAGTATTTACTTGTGTTTCACATTGAAAAAGAAGCTTTTTCCTGCTGTTCTGAACGAGTCCGACCCTGAAAACATCTCGTGTTGGATGCAAGGTAAAAAGCTTGGACATTTAAAAAATGAAACCAAAATAAAAGAACAAACATAGAACACCATTAGGAGCTTTTAAAACAGAGTGAATCAAAAGAAAAGCTTGTATTTCCTCCGCTGTAACTTTTAAGTAACGGCTCTGACTGTTTCTCTCTCGGCTGCATTTTCCATTAATTCTACAGCAGAACTACAGTAAACAAACGGGACAATAACTGTAAAGTGCTTCTCCGGCTCCTCGGGGCCACAGCGCTGCTTTTTACAATGTGTCCCACTCTATTAGCTTTTGTGGCTACATCTGCTGGCTTTTAAACATGCAACATTTTTATAACTTAAGTGCAGAGATCCTGCGCCGCGGCAAATCGAATATAAAACCTTAAATTCATCCTTCGTTTCAAAATGAAATCTTCTCCTTCCTCTCACTGCTGCAGCTTTGATCCTGAATGCGAGTGAGAACTCGGTCTCTTGACATTTCTTTGGGCAAATATTTTAAGAGGTGGTCGTGGCGCCTAATAGCAAACGTGCAAATTGAGGGGGAAATGTAAAGTTTAAATTGTAATGATATTAAATGATATGAAACAATGACATGACGGAAACTCCGGGGTGAGGAGGAGCAGAGCAGCAGGGAAACACACAAACCCTGAAGGATGAATCATTATTTATAAAACGGCTTCGTGTCTTATGTGCATTAGTGTCGAATGGAAAGTGAGCGGCTTCTCTCTCCTCAGGCGGACGCCATGAATATGAATGATGGTGTTTTACTTAAGAACGACGCACACGTTCAAACGCACACATCGGAGTACACACACGGAAATGCACACACTCGCAGTATTTGCACATAAAGACATAATACGCACAGGTATCCAAAAATACACTACATACATACCTAGTCATACTGAGAACGTACAACTTCACACACACACACACACACGCACACAATCATAAGAAAGACTACATTTGCACATAAAGACACACACGTATCCAAAAATACACTTCATACGTATAGCTAGTCATACAAAGTAGGAACCACTTCACACTGCACACACCTAGAAATACACAATAAACACACACAAATATACACTACATACATACCCAGTCAGAAAACGCACAACTTCACACACACACTCACACTCAAGAATCTGTGTTTGCACATGAAGATATGTATATAGAGTGAACACAAACACACACAGATACACACAGATACACACACACACACACAGATACACACACACACACAGATACACCCCCCCCGAGTCAGACTATCATCACCACACTGACACTGTTTGTCCACTCGACTCTTTCTTCCTCCTCTCCTCTCTTCTCTTCCTCCTCTTCTCTTCCTCTTACTCCTCTTCTTCCTCCTCCTCTTCTCTTTCCTTCTCTTCCTCTTCCTCCTCTTCTCTTCCTCCTCTTCTCTTCCTTCCTCCTCCCTCTCTTCTCTTCCTCCTCTCCTCTTTCCTCTTCATCCTCTTCTCTTCTCTCTCTTCCTCCTCTCCTCTTCTCTTCCTCCTCTCCTCTCTCTTCCTCCTCTTCTCTTCCTCTTCTTCTCTTCCTCCTCTCCTTTCTCTCTTCTCTCTCCTCCCTCTCCTCTTCCTTCTTCTTCTTCCTTTCTTCTCTTCCTCCTCTTCTCTTCCTCTTCCTCCTCTTCTCTTCCTCCTCTCCTCTCCTCTTCCTCCTCCTCTCCTCTTCCTCTATGGTTCATTCACCTTTAATCTTTCAACACATTTCAACATAATTTGTGCCCATTAAAATTAAATAAAAGCACAAGTACATTTCTCTTTATGGAGACACGTAGCATTAATATTAGCACCATGAAACATGAATCAATATCAGGGCATTTACATGGAATAATGTTTGATATAATTAAGTCTTGTTTGTACTTTGCATTATTTAAAAGCATCTATATGAACAGGTCACTGAGGAAATGTGAGTTTCTACATGAAGTCGATAATAATAAACATTTGACTTGTAAAATGTTCGAGGGAGAATCTGGTCTCATCGACCTGTTTACAAGTAACAGTAGTTTTAACTTTACCAAATTGGGGAAAATTACAAAAATGTCCAATCTCACAATGAAAGAAAGTGATTGAGAAAATCATTAAGGATGATGTGTAATAATAATATATATAAATAATCATAGTCTAAGGAAACATGATTTCTAAAGCACTTATCCAAACAAAAATAATAAAACAACACAGACTGAAAGAAGACACAACAAAACTAATGAAGGAAACATAAAAGAAAATATGAAATGTCTGACGTTGACATGGGACAGTTTGTCACATACACATAATTATCAGGTTGTGACACAACTGAGAGAGGAAGTCGTCCCTCGTCTCATTTCACCGTCTCTTCTTTCAACAACTAGTTTCTTGTGTAATTATTTTAACCTTTGTGTCGATCATCTTCTCTCAGTCTCTGGAGGTTTTAATCATTTCTGGAGAATATTGAAGAATTCTCTCTTTCCTCTTTATTTCAATCGTACCCTGCGGCTCTCTCTCTCTCTCTCTCTCTCTCTCTCTCTCTCTCTCTCTCTCTCTCTCTCTCTCTCTCTCTCTCTCTCTCTCTCTCTCTCTCTCTCTCTCTCTCTCTCTCTCTGTCTCTCTCTCTCTCTCTCTGTCTCTCTCTCTCTCTCTCTCTCTCTGTCTCTCTCTCTCTCTCTCTGTCTCTCTCTCTCTCTGTCTCTCTCTCTCTCTCTCTGTCTCTCTGTCTCTCTCTCTCTCTCTCTCTCTGTCTCTCTCTCTCCTCCTCCCTCCCTCTCTCTCTGTCTCTCTCTCTCTCTGTCTCTCTCTCTCTCTCTCTCTCCCTCTCTCTCTCTCTCTCTCTCTCCACTCTCTCTCTCTCTCTCTCTCCCACTCTCTCTCTCTCCTCCTCTCTCTCTCTCTCTCTGTCTCTCTCTCTCTCTGTCTCTCTCTCTCTCTCTCTCTCTCTCTCTCTCTCTCTCTCTCTCTCTCTCTCTCTCTCTCTGTCTCTCTGCTCTCTCTCTCTGTCTCGTCCCTGGACGGACAGGAGACTCCCAAACCACATTAACCTTTAAGAGCTAAAAATCTAGGTCCTGTTGTTAATTTGTGCTAATTTGCTTCCACTTTACTTTTACAGCAGCCTTCCTCTCTTTTTCTATTTTCTTTCTGTCTTTCCTCCATTCTGAATTTTGAAATGTCTGCAGGAGAACATATGGCAGCTCTGCAGCCTCCAGACGCTTAACGTGCGTCCTCCACGTCTTCAGTGCGTCTCTGGAGACAGTTTAGCAGCAGTTACAATTAGCCTTTTCTCTCAGTGTAGAGTTAGAAGGATAAACACACAGGAACCTAAAGAAGACGACTCGCTGCAGAACCTGTTTCCCATCAACTCGCTGCAGCTCAGCATTTGGAAAACACACTTTAACTTCACACACTCTCTGACTGAATTATCTGGTGCAAATGCTTTTTAACTTGATGTTTAAACGTCTGTTCATGTGCATTAATGTTTGTTTAAAACTTAAAACCACTGAAATCAAATTGGTTCTAACTTGAAGTCGTCTTTTATTTCAGCATGAGATACTTGGGGAAGTGTCTGACAACCTCAAACTTCATGACTTACTAACATGAGCCGTAGCAGATCTAAAACAAACCAGGACCTGTTTCTCTCTGATTTATACAAAAACAAATTTTTTGGGGTTGATTGTTCCAGAGAAAAGTTTCCAGAATAGATATCTGACAGATCAGCACTGAACTGAACAGGAGCCTGGACGACCGAGCACATGACAAGGTTTCATGTCGAGGATTTGTTGAAATCAGCTACTTGAGATTTTTGGAGCATCGTTGACCCACGTTTCTCCCTCAGCTGCTGTGACGCTGGAGAGAGAGGCCTCCTCAGCGTCTGAGAGCAAACACTTGTGCATGGGTGGCTGCATGGTTATCATCGCTCAGGAGTGTGTGTGTGTCTGTGTGTGTGTGTGTCGTGTGTGTGAACTACTTGAGAATCTGAAGCCGTGTTTGTCCTCTTGTTATTTTAGCATCTCATGTAGATAAATCAGAGGCCACGCTGCGTTCAGAGATCAGTCAGGAAATCCATAATGGATCTGAAACACAAAGATTTCAGAGGCCGTGTGTGTGTGAGAGTGTGTGTGTGTGTGTGTTTGTGAACGTGCATGCTCAAACCTGGAATTCTCACTCTGCCAGACAGGCCTCCTCGAGGGAGAAATGCATTATGGATGCAACATGTCGCCATCAATAGGCCACTGGAGTTGGGGGGGGGGAAAGCCTTTAGGTCTCCTGCCCTGTTCACAGTGTATGAAAGATGAATGGATGAATCAAGAGGACGGATGGAGAGATGAATGGAAGGTGAACAGGTGGAGGGATGGATGAGGAAAAGGTGGAGTGAATGAATGGATTGACTGGAAGGCAGAAAGATGGAAGGATGGTGAAGTGGAGGAGTGGATGATTAGTGGAATGCATGGATGGATGAAAGGATGGATGATATATATATATACATCATATAAATGATGTGCACTTAAACATTGTATACATGATTCACTGCAACAAGACGTCACATTATCATCGGCCACACCTCCATCCTCCTTCGTCCACTTTCTCCTTGTGTTCTCAGAAAACGGTTGTGAAGCCCAGTGAAGGTGAAACACAAAACCAGTAGAACCACTGAAACACTTCACCCTGAGTACCAGTGAACCCTCGATAAAACCCATTGGACGGTACCAGCTGTCAATCACACTGTGGTACCCCCCCCCCAACACATCTGGTGCTTTATGGTCTGTTTGACTCTAAATGATCATAATCTACTAAATGAACATCAGCTGTTTGAAGAAGACTTGAAACTAGAGACTGAGACAGAAACTCCTGAATGTTTACTGACGTTATAAAGTGAGAAGTAGAGTCACTTTCTATAGACTTCTATAGAAACTACCAGAGGAGTCGCCCCCTGCTGGTCACTACACAGAAGACAGGTTCCAGGCTCATTAGACGGCCGTACCTGTACAATGTTTCCAGACTCTTAGCAAAGAGCGATAACAGCAATTTGAACCTTTCAGTGGCGCAATTGGACTTTTTCGTGGACTGTCGCAGTCGCCCCATTAGATAACATTGGGGCCACGGACGCTGTGTCATGGCCGGAGACGATCTACTGAGCCTGTTCCATAATCCTTTCATTTCTAAACATAGGGCCCAGGTTGACAAACAGCAGAATCAACCTTTAACAATGCAGCTCACATGTGCAAATCTTTACAGAACCAAGTTTAGGTTCAGTCATCGCAAAGCTGCCTCCACGTCAACGTGAATAAACTCGTCGAAGGTTATTTGAAAAATAAAAAACCTCCAATGTTCATTCAAACTGTCTCGAGCTGTTTTCATCCTTCTTACATTTAGTTTTGCGTTTGCCTTGTTACTGCTGCCTCTCCCTCCACCTCGCTCCCCCTCGTCTCCCACCCTCCGTCTCTGTGTTTCCCATTACGACTTCTTGGCTAATACTTGAGTATCTGCCTGCGACGCTGATGAGACCCATTAGTGTGAGTGAGCCGCAACAAAGGAGGATCACAGCTCTGCGGTGTAATGTGATGAGCTTCCTCTCTCTTATCAATTCCAGGAAACATTAAAGGAGTGCGGCAGGAAAAAACTCTCATTTCATTCACCCATAACTAAATGACACAGACGGGTTGATAGTCCCCGGACTATTGTGAATCCAAATTACACAAAGTAATGAAGAAAAGCACTTTTAAACTGGAGGTAAGAAGCCAGAGACGCTTTGAAATCATCTTTAGGCTTCTTTCAAGTTTGCCGCATTCTGCACGGTGAGTCGTACTTTCACAAGGTTGCGGGTGTAAATTCATCAGACGGAGAAAAACAGACGTATAAACCTGTCCCAGTTCTTTTAATTACAACTTGCTTTGATGTTTCCACACTGGTTCTTGGTAGAGAAGGTTGTTCAGAGTCCATGTCCACGCTACAAAAGAAGATTTCCTCCCTGGAAGCGTCAGGATGCACATATCATGTTACACGGCAGACTTACACAGATTAGTTATGGTTAATGTGGAGGAGACGTGAAAATGGAAAACATCCACTACATCACCAAACAAGAAACAGAAACAGAAATACAATAAGCTTTTATATACAACACCAACAACAAACCTTGTTTTCTGTTGGTGTTGTATATAAAAGCTGTAAATCCAAGATGGCGTCGGACACAGACGCAGCGACTCGACGAGGTTGCACGTTATATTCTCAAACTACGTTTATTTTCACAAGATGCTATCGCACAGTTTTACAAATACACTTGTACATATTATATATTGTTACTTCCACCAAGGAGGTTATGGTTTTGTTTGTTTGTCTCTTATTTTGCAGGATTATGTACAAACTACAGGATGTATGACTACGAAACTTGGAGGGAGGAAGTGGTTTGGTTCAGAGAAGAACTCATTACATGTTGGTGTGGATTCAGATCAGGGGCGGATCCAGGATTTCTATCTCATACCCAAAACAGCAGGAAGGGAAGTATTACACTTAATACACAGTGTTATACTTGTAGAAGTATTATAAACCGCATTTAAAATACTATGCATCATGAACATAATCATATTACAACACTGCCACTGCCACGAGGGCTTATTACTGATCTATTACACTGGTACTGCATCTAACATACATGTTGCGTTAATATCTGGGGATGTACACAACCTACACACCAAAAAGGATCCAGGATACGAGAGGCAACCATCTGTGTTAAAATACAGGTGTAGTTAACAGGGGCCCCTAGAGGTGGAACTCCAAGATGTCCATGAAGTCAATCATGTTTGTTCACAATGAACCGAGCCTGTGAGAGGGAGGACTCTGTACAGAATGAACTTTCAGCTTAATGTTCTTGTTGTGTGACATGTACATACATTTGTTTCATATCTATTTAAATGAAACTTAATCCAAAAGAGACAAAACAATCGAATCCAGCTTCAGAAACAGACGAACAGACACGTTTCTGTCTCTCAGTACAAAACCAGGCTCTAAATTCATCCTCATTAGTTTCTCGTGATGAGTTTAACGAGCACCTCGCCGGGACGGCTTGGCTCGGCCGCCGTCCTCCGGGTCCTCTGGCATCACAGGCCGGAGCGTCCCTCCGAGAGCGGAAACTGATGAAGCCACATCCATCATCTGACGGAGGCGAGAGGAGACGGAGGAGAAAAGACAGAAAGAGGAAACAAAACAGACACGCGGAGGAAGCGAGGAAGGATGACGAGAACAAAGCGGACGGAGTTGAGAGGGGGTCTCCCGGGCGGATGAGGGACAGAGGGGGAGCTCATGATTAGCAAAGCCACATCCATCATCCTGCAGAGGAGAGGGAAGGTGACGGAGGAGTGGAGGAACTGAGGGTCAGACACATATACTGGAGAGGGAAGGAATCACACGATGCCAGGAAGCAATCAACAGACGGAGAGGATGAAGTCACAGCGTCTGCGGGAGCTGACGGAAACAAACACAACCGAACCTTTGGGCGAAACTTGGATTCTTGATTTCTAGATAATCACAAGCTGAGGTGGAGGTAAAAAGCTCGTTCTCTCCATCACTACATCTCCTTTGACTCTGTGTGTGACTGTATTTACAGAATAATCTCACTGAGAATAAAGAAACGTATAAATGAATCCTCGTGAATCGTCCTGACTTTGATGATCCTTTGATGCATTTCCTTCACCATCATTTACAAACTGTATTTATGCTAATTAACAACGACCACAGACTGTAAATAAAGATGGACGACATGGCAACTCCTGGTGCATCTTCTTTCTGTTTCCTGGCTTTTCAAATATCGATTTTCATTTTCTGTTGCTGCTGTTTACTGTTTCCTCAATTTAAACTTTTCCTCCATTTGGTTCACTTTAGGGTTTTAAAGACAGTCTTTATACTACAGGAGGCTTTTATTGTGAAAAAGTTTGACAACAACGTGGACACAAACTGATCAGTAGAGAAAGAGTTTGTGTTAATGAAGCTATGGGAAATTACACACAAATTGTCTTCTCTGTTTTTTCCTGACTCGCTTATTTGTTTGTTTTTAATATATTTATTTTATATTTTATATTTATGTAAGATATTCACAAAACATTTTTTTTTATATTTGTATCAGATCTTCAGTCCGTTATTTGCAGAACGACGCACAAATCTAGAATTTAATTTGCTCTGAAACATCATGACTGTTGGTCCATGCTCAAAAGATAATGAACTCTGCAGATTCCAGTGAAAGGATGTAGAAATGTTTATTAACAACCTTTAAAAGGAAAGTTATAAAACGGAGAATTGCTGCCCCCGTCTCCTCCGGTCTTGTGAGCCCCTGGTGCCTGATACAGAGGGAACACCATCACCATTACGGCTCAGGTGGAATTCCAGGAGATGTTTGTCAAAGCCCGTAAAGTCGACCATTTGCTTAGTTGGGCAAATTGAATTCGCCCAGTTTACCAAGCATTGTGACGCCTGTAGCACAGAAACAAACAAATGAAAATAGCAGACAGATGAAGAAAAGGAAGGAGAGGGAGAGTGAGTCGACCTCTGAGCAGCTTGTGCAAACTCCCACGTCACAGCCTGTCAAGAACATCCAGATTCAGCTGGAGCACGTGTCCTCTCCCTTCTCGCCCTCAGCCGAGTCCTTACGAGCCTGATTATTCATCTCCAGACATCAGCTCCTGGACATATTTCCAGAGAGGTAAACATCCCTGAGAAGCATCGGGCAGCGAGCGGTGTTTGCTCTGCGGCTCAGTGCAGAGGCGCCGCCGATCCCTGTGGACGAGCGGAGGCCCCACAGAGCGACACGTCTGTATGTTGTGTGTGATTGACGGAGGACATTGAACACACTTGATCTGCTGAGCACTTCCTGTTACACTCAGCTTGAGGAGCTGGAGAAAGAAAGAAACAGCAGAAGATAAAATACAATCCCTGCAAATAACAGACAGATGTAAAATATTGTATTAAATGTAAATGTACGGCACAATTGACTATTATTGAATTGAATAATTGCAAAATCTGTTTTCACTTGGTTCCTGTGTTTTCTGTTTTGCAGACGTCACTGATGTTCTGCTTCTGGAGGTGATTGAAGGATCGAGGACGTCGTTAAGTGTGAATCTGAAAACAGGAACATGTGGAAACACTGGTTTGGTCCAGAAAATCATTTCCTGTCCCATGAATCTTAATTATATTTAGTGTGAAATCTGCATCTTCTTCTTCTCATCTCGTCATATTTTAAAATACAGAATCGTTTCTAATGAAAAACATCATTAGAGAACATAACAACTTGTCTTTAGTTGACTATTAATCAGTCGATCAATCCTCATCTCGTCCTCAAAGAAATGAGCAACAAGAAGTAGAAGTAATTCAGAGGTTTGTAAATGGGCTGATTCATCTCTATGTCTGGTAGTCATGTGCGGCATAGTGGAACAGTGGTTAACACCTTTGGCTCAAGGCAATAACTTTCTGGCTTTGATGCCTAGTGTACGTTGCGTGTTCTCCTTGTATCTGTGTGGGTTTACTTCAGGTTCACGGCTTCTTCCAGAGGTTCCACAGTCCAGAGGTTACGTTGCTTCACTTTGCTTCGTCCTGACTCATCTTCAGCTCCGACTTCTCTCGCAGCTTCAGCGACAACACGACTCCTGTAAACGTCATCTGGCCGACGCCCCACAAAGAAGTGGAGAACAAGGCTTTGATGTAAGAAGCTGCTGCAGCTCCTGCTTTTAGGGCAGTGGAGATATCACACAGGCTTAATGATTTAGCTAAAGAGCTTCCAGACGCCGGCTCTAATTCAATTTCCTTTCCTGCTCATTAACTTATAGTCCAGTCATTAGATAAAGGCAGCCCTGTTTTGGTCGGCTCAGCGTTTTGGGGAAATGCGGTTGATGTTCCCTCGAGATGAAAGCCTCCGAGGTGTTTTACGTTTGGCTCGAAGCTGCCAAACATGTTGTTTTCAATGATAATCTTATTTTTTTTACAACAATTTATGAAGACGTTGGAGAAGAAAAGAAATAAATGTTGGTTTTGTGTTTTTCCCGAAACTGCAGCATCTCCCATCTGTTTTGCTTAAAAGCAGCTTGGCTATAATTTCAGTAATTCTGCTTTATTAAGTATTGATTATGTCTCTTTCATTTCTTGCCATTTAAAACTTTTAGTGACAAAGAAACCCAGTGACTCACTGATGAAGACAACGTCCCCATTCGCTCCCTCTGTTTGTCTGAGGGACTTTTTCTTACTTTTATAACATAACTTAAAGTTCTGGGAAGACTTTCTCACCATTAATTCATTTATCCTCCTGTTACCTCGGCCTTATTGCCAAAATTATTTATAATTTCTGACTGAGCGAGTGGGAAGCGTCTCCTGGCAGGGGGGGGGAGCTGAGGAAGAACGCCAGGGAGTAAAGTTATATCTCTAATTAATTAACATGGACAATGTTATCTCCCTGACGAGGTGGGGCGGAGGTAATATTAGCTCAGGTGGAGGAGGAGGAGGAGAAATCACTGGAGGTCACGAGCAGCTCCGTCAAAGCTCCGGCAGCGAAACATGAATTCAACAAGTAAAAGCAGAATATTGAATATATAATGTGAAACAATTCTTCATTAAAATGTCTAAAATAGTTTCCAACAATTTCCAAACCAGAGAAATGTATTCGAGGTAACGGGACATTTCAGTTTGTTGCCTTTAAATTGCATCATATCCTCGTTAGCTGTGGGTTCGTCCGTCGCTGCTTTGACTTCGAACGACGTAGGAGGAAGGAAACACTCACTTTTAGCCACTTAGCCAGTCGACTATGTTTTCCTTCTACTGTTTGTATCAATCACTCGAAATGTATCGTGATCATTTTTTCTCGTTCGCTGCGTAACGTGAATAAAACTCAAATACGTGACCAAATTCGTAGCCACGATTTGTGCCTGATTCACGTGGTGGTGAAGACAACGACTCCCATGATCCCACGCTGCCTTACGACGTCATCAAACTAGGTAGTTTTTTTTATTGTTTGGATTTGGGACACCCCTGGTGGTTGAAGTTACAAATTGCACGTTTAACTGAAGAGGAATAACGATATCTTAGCTGTGTCCTAATTTCGGGGCCGTGTCCCGCCCACCAAGGAGGGCCTATCCTAATCCTGGGATAGCCTGGGCCAGGAAGGCTTTTTTAAATCAAGTCTCTTTCTTCAAAAGCAGCCTCCGAAGGATGAAGCCTCCTTAAAATGAGACACGGCTCAGAACAGGATCAAATGTTCTCCTCGAGGCCGAAGCGGAACCAAGAACTTGTTTCTAAACTGGCAGAGGAAAGTAAGACACGATGTGATTTACCGTACGAGACGTTTTCCTGGACCTCACCGACCTGCTGCGCTCGAGCTGTTTGTCACCGTTTAAAAGCACAAATGGTTTGTGTTGAATTAATTATTACTCATTATTCATGTTTACAGAGTTTGGACTCTGCAGTTCATCCGCCTCCAAATGATTAAAGTAAAAGCCAGAGTGTCAGTGAGTGTTGGCGTCATTTTTCTTATGTATCAGCTCATATTCATGAAATGCTCTTTATTTATAACCTTCTCCTCGAGAGCCTGGAGATGCATCTTCGACGTCGCAACACGAGAACTCATTTGTTTCCTTATTTTCAAAATTAACAGCAAAGCTTTATTAGGACTCGCCCTCAGTCGTATTCACAGACTGTAAATAAAGATGGACGACGTGACAGCTCGCCAAAAGTAAAGCAGAATAAACTTGATCGCCCCCTGGTGGCTGGCTGAAATATAGGTCATAAACTATACCTCTGCCATGTTAGTAGATGGGACATGGACTAAATATCAAAGTAAGCGTTTTTCTTATAAATGGTTTCTGTCGTGTTCCTTTCTGCTGTTACTTTGGTTTTAATACTTATTTGATGATATGAAAACAGTGAAAACAGCTGGAGACTGACTCACGATTGGTCGAGCACATCGTCTGGACCTCGATACCTCGGCTGCTCATCGTTATCATTCCTGCTCCAAGGGCACAAAGAATCCATCGGATGGAGTAAAGTCGAGTTTACTGACAGATGAAGTAAAGTTACATGTTGAAATGATGCTGATTTAAAGTTTAAAGAATAAAACCCTAATGTCACTTTAACTTGTCTCCTACTCATTGAGGTTTTAGATCATATTGGGGGGTTTGCATTGATGATTTTACTTCTGAATAAAGGAGGTGAGCAGGAATAATGTGGGGATGGAAAATGCAACAAGAATAAAACCATAAAGGTTTAATTTAATGGGTTTAGTTTATAAAACTCTTCACACACACACACACACACACACACACACACACAGACACACACAGTGCATTGTACTATTATGAAGTGGGAGTTTGATTATCCTGTCATAAAGTGTCCGACCATGGAACAAAGCAGCCTTTAATCCGCCTCAAGGCCTGAATCTAAACTTGTCTGTCTGCCCTCCCACATACAGCTGTTAATAAACTCTGTATGTCCGGCATCGGGGACTAATTACTCATCACTATACTCTTACTCACTGCACAGCAAACAAAGAGAGATTCCACAGAACCCACTTCAGCCACCGAGGAGGGATATAAATCAAGAAGAGGTGGGTTCATAAAGAAAATGCTCAAAGGTCCCTGCCCACGAGACGCAGGAAATGCAAAATGCTAGATTTTTTTATTCACAGGAGCTGAAGCTGAGTTGTGGTTGTGCAGGGAGTTAAGGACGTCGGTGGGACAGTTTGACGTCCTGACGGGGACGTTAGAGCCGCAGACGAGCGGAGACGGGACCAGACCAGGATCCTTCAGAACCAGAGCAGCGTCTCGTCTGAGGTAATTTATTGTGCAGCCTCGAAGAAAGTGTTGCACAGTGACTGTTGATGCTGTTATTCATGGTGTGAAAGCTCAGAAACACTCAACCTCCACCTGCTAAAGAAAATATCATGAAGCTTTAAAGCTGCGTGACTGTCGTCGCCCTCATGTAACAAACGGCTGCTTCGCTAAAAGCTTCATTCAGACTTAATGAAAAGTGAAAGAATTAGCAGCAGAAATATTAAATCAATGGAAAGTCATGAATAGAATCTTTTCAGACGCCTGTGGGAAGAACAATCTGAGCTTTTTGATTAGAAAACAGCAGGATGCATCACAGAGAACAGCCGGAGGAGGAACTGTTTCCATCACCCACACACACACACACACACACACACAGACACACACACACACACACACACACACACACACACACACACATTCCCAACATTATAATGACGAATGCTTTCAGGGGCTTTGAGAAAAACTTACAAAGGCTCCAGTCGAGCTTTTGAACTTTTTTTTGTCTAAAACTGATTAAATTAAATTTGCATTAAACATTGACAGAAATAATAATTTTAACCGAACCTGCAGCGATGTCAGTGTAAAACCTGCAGAGCAACACTGCAGGAAGTCACATCACAATATTTCATGTGATCTGCTGTGTTGGATGTTTATTTATCGCAAATAACTTTAGTTCTGTGACTTTATCCTTGAAGATTTTCCCTCTGTTGCATCACAAAGGGAACGAGACACGGAGGTTTCCTTTGTGTCCCCCCGTCCTGGTCGTCCTGGACGTTTGAGACGTGCTGAGGGACCAGAAAAGAAACACTGACAGAACCTTTTTGTGTCTATCGAGCGTCTCCAGGGGATTGGAGAGATTATGATAGTGAAGAAAGAAGCTCCATATCTGTGAGAGGAACAAAGAGAAGAGGTGAAGCTCATTGTGTTTATATTTATTTATGCAGGAGAAGGAGCAAGCACTAAGATGTGGAACTAATAAATCAGGGATGTTTAAGATTCACCAATTTGCTTTGGTGCAGTTGTATAAAAGTTCCCAGTTGCCCTGAAACTAAATGTGCACTAGATAAACTTGGGGATGAATTAATTCTAACCTCTTTGTATTGGGGACATCTGATTCATTTATAGTTGTAAGTTAACGGTAGAGGTCCTATGTCTTTTTAATTTAGAATTGAGACCTATAATTTGATTCCTCCTCCCTCGTCTCCACCAGTGAGTAAAGGACTGACTCAGATCATCACGGAGGAGGAGGATAGATGTGTGTCGACAAACCAGAGAGACGAACAACTTGACAAGATGCACGCGGTTTGTAAAATATGCTGCAGTGTCATAAAGTATAGAAACAGCTAAAAGTGTGGAGCCGTCAAATATGTGAGGATATAAAACCGTGACGGGACTAAGAAACACACAGACACAGGAAATTAAGAGTGATTTAGTGTTAAAGTCTAGAAAAAGCACAAACGAGAAGCTTAACGAGCTTCAGTTCAAACAAAAACATGAAGTTAAAATCACACGTTAATTTATGGTTTGTTGCTTTAGAAAAACCAGAGAAATCAAACTCTCTCTACAGCAGTGAATTGTTCCAGCTTCGTATTCTTCTGCACCGCATCGTGCTCAGTGCACTTCACACAAAGACACATATAGATTCTACCTTTTACATGAAGCTGCAGATTTTAGAGTGACCAACTGTTGTGTTGGGTTTAATGTGTGTGTGTGTCGCGTGTCACAGAGTCAGCTGACCGCTTCACGCTCAGACGGTTTGCTGCGACGTGACGAAGCCGAGAGTCGACGGCTCCGTGAGCACTTTTATGAGCAACATCTAACTGTAATGACCGTTGACATCAGCTGTCATGTGTGCTGTGCGTCTACATTTCTGGCAATAACAACATCATTACACGCCTGAGGGGCCGATGAAATTAAAAGCATTTAGTGGCTCGTCTCTCCGATTTAAAGACTCGACGCCGTAAAGCCGCCGAGTGGATGTGGAGAGCGAGCGGCGCTAATTCAGACGTAAGTGCTCGTGATTCAGAGACAATCTGTCGGAAACAAGGATGAACAGAGAGAAGTGGTTTCATGGAGTCTTCACATGTGGTGGCGACCATTGATACAGCCGCTAGTGGTGAGAGAGTTTCTGTGTAACTAACACGGTATTTATTGTCGTGTATAAACCATTGACCACGTATACAAACTGTATAAATGATGTAACAAGATGGAAAGGAAAGAACGTTCTTACTGATTATTTCCCCTGTATAGTGCACTCATGGTTTCCCACAATGCATCATCTAAAGTCGTGCACCACCGACGGTCCGGTTGTTTGAATGTAAACACGATCAGAGAATCACAAACTGCAGCAAACAGGTTTATTTCTACATTCAAACACGGTCATTCCACGATTCTCTTTACTTTCAGACTAGTGTCAAGTGTAAAAAAATATATTTATGTTACATAGTTGAAGCAGTTTGTTGATCATCATCTGTTTTATTCATGTTCACAGTGTTGACGTGTGTGTGTGTGTGTGTGTGTGTCTGTGTGTGTGTGTGTGTCTGTGTGTGTGTGTGTGTCTGTGTGTGTGTGTGAGCCGTGAGAAACAGGAGGTGGAGCTCGGTTCAGCTGCAGATCAGGTGAGCTGATTGGTTCAGCTGCTGCTTGTGGACTGATCACACACTGCCTCTCTATGCAGGAGCACACACACAGACACACACACACACACACACAGACACACACACTAAAAGCAGACGGCCTCGCAGGCCTGTCAGATATTGTTTGTTGAACTGTGTGGTTGCATTAAAAATTGACTGGTCTATGAGGCCTGGAGAAGCTGAGCAGCCACACACACACACAGAGTTGTGTATATATGCAGAATGTCTGTGTGTGTGTGTGTGTGTGTGTGTGTAAGCGAGCAACAGACACACACATTAAAGAGCGTTTCCTGCTTGAAGAACTCCTGGTGGCGGTGGAACCTGCTACACTTTAGCTTGTCGACAGTTATGAGGATATTTTTTGGAACAAACTCTGTTTACAGAAATCTCTGATACACAGAGGAAATAGTTGGATTTGCAGAATCTCTGCATCAGTGTGGAATCGGTGTGGACAGGGTGAAGATGTATTATTCAGCCAGCAGCCTGCTCATATTTAAACTGTGAAACACGAAGCTTCAGAACCTGCGCAGATGATAAACTGCTCAGAAAACAGATGCACAGACACAGAAACGTCTCAAGTCGTCTCCGCTTCGTTTCCCACGTAAACAATGTTCAACAAACAGAGACGAGATCCTTCAGCTCACGTTTTGTCTCCGAGGCTTCGAGTCGTCTGCAGTGTCTCTGTCTCCTGCGTCGGTATCGACCTCCCGGGTGGAGCGCCACCGCGAGTTTATCAACTCCACTTCGCCATCACTCACGTTTCCATGGAAGCAAACTGTTGGTGTCATCACACACATTCACAGCTTCACACCTCGTTTGTGATGTTTCACTAATCTGCAGCTTTTAACACGTCACAGAACAAAATGGGTCTATTATGTTTATATATCATATTGTGGAGGTTTTTCATTAATATCACTGTTAATGCTGACTTTTTCTATTTGCTTTATTTCCAATCATGACAGGGAAGAACATTTGACTTCTTATTAATATATGAATTTATTTATGAATTCTTACTCTTCTGCGATGCTCCTGTCACTTAATAAATGTGCATGAGGATGTTTCTGAGCTTGTGACTGTGAAATCCTGTGATAAGTCAAACCTGGGCCAGAACCTCCATGACCAGAAGAAGAGGAGCTGAGCTGGGAACGGCAGGGGGGGGGGGCCTGAAGGCTCCTGTGGCATCATGGAAAATGGATCAGTGACACTTCTCCTTCCTGTAACAACAGTGGTCGAAGGTTTCCTCAACTCTGCAGCTTCAGTTGAGTCCAGAGTGAGAAACGGACCTGAGCAGCTCCCGGGTGAGATCCTGTGAATCTGAGGAGAAGGAACACGTGAAGGATCTGTTGTGTTGGTTTGCAGATGAGCTCTGAAAGCAGCCGAGGTGGTCTCCACGGAGCCGAGCAGGAAAACTGTGTTTCTGTTTCATGCTCCGTGAAGTCGCTGTTGTGTTTGTGTGCACGTGTGTGTGTGTGTGCACGTCAGCTTTTCTTTACACAGAATGTGTTGATGGTGTTTCTCTCAGCCAGCTCTCACCCTGCCCTGTAATTAATGGAGAACTGGCAGCTTCTCCTCAAACGCACCGACTGAGCGCTCGACTTCCTCCAACGTCAGGAGCCAAAAAACTGGATTCAAGAATAACAGGGGAGGGAAGTGTGTTCAGAAAAACAGCTGAAAAATATGGTCGAGGGTGGAAAATGAGTAAATTTCAAAAGGAGGGAACTTGAAGTGTGTTTCTGAAAAGCAAACGCTGCAGTGACACACAGGTTTATCTGTGGACGTCAGGGCAGACAAGTCTTTTCAGAAACATTCACGACACATCAGCAGACGCTTTGAGTAAATACATGAAAGATTTCATCTCTTTAATTTGCATTTTCCCGTCATTTTCTATCAAATCTGGTGTCGTAACTTATTCAGCTTCATGTCTCCACGTCTTCATGTTTATCTTTGTGGCACCGACTCTTTTTATCTTTCTTTCTATGCAGGTCAGCTGGTGTGTACCGTGATGGCGATGATCCTGTTTATTCTTAGAAAGACGACGTCAGCTAATCACAGGCGAGAGCAGCGGTCAGCTGACAGGCCCGTTCTTGCTCTCCAGCAGAATCATCATTATCCAGTGTCTGTGCTCTTTGCTGTAATTGGCCTCCTCTCTGAAGTCTGCATCAGCTGGCAAACACATAAAGAATAAACTGGACACGTGCACCAGTCCAGGCCTCAGATCAGTTTGTTCATTAGCGGCTGTTGGCATCAGCCGTCAGCATCTGTTTCGTTTCGTTTTTTCCTCCCTCGCTCACTGAGATATCTCTGGGATTTGGGGTCATGCAGATATATCAGGTGTGGGGGGGGATACCGGTCTTACATTACACAGGAAACGCACCTGACTCTGTTTCCTTTCACTGACTCAGACCCACATTATTTCCTGAGCTGTCAGTAACCTCCTCCACACTCGGCTCTGATAAGAAACGTACGATTGTTACACGGAGGCTTATCTACGAACGTAATTCAAGAAAATGACAACGTTCATTTCGGCGAGAAAATAAGTGAACAGAGTCCGATTTGTACGACAGGATGAAAAAACCTGCAAAGACCAGAACCAATCGTTTTGTTTCTCTTTGGTCCGGATCCAGGTGCTGGGTGATTGACAGTGATTGATGACAGGCCCCCCCCCACACACAGACACACACACACACACACACACACACACACAGACACACACACTGTGCGATTAACAACAATCCTCTTCATATCCCTTTGGTGACAGAAAACAATAAATTATGCATCAAAGAAGAAATCAGCGTGTGTCATCAGTCTTTTAAAGGCTGAAGTAAAATCAAGCTTTAATGTAACTTTAATAATTTTTTTATAATATTGCAATATCATGAAAAATTATAATAATAAAACTTTATTTCTATAGCATTTATCTAAACAAGGTCACAAAGTGCTTTGGCGAAGAAATGGAATAAAACAACACAGAACAAAATGAGATGATAACAACGATTTTTATCATAACTATTCTTTTTGTTTGCATTTACTGCTTTTATATGAAGCTGCCTTCCTCTTCTTTGATTTATTATTATAATACTTTGTCTGTCAAAGCACTTTGTAAACCCTGTTTGTACAGCTGCTAAATGACTCGTTATTATATTATTATAACATAGTTGGTCCAGCGATCGATCAAATCACTGTGTCAGGTTTAGCAGGTATAAGAGGTTATGATAATAATAATAATAATAACTACTTGATAACAGTAGATTTAATAAACAAAGAAAACCCTTCTGACATTGACTCGTCTCCCCACCTTCACTTCCTCTCTTTGCAGACGACTCACTTTTAATGGCTGTGTGGGAGATCTCTCCTCCACTCTGTAAACACCAATAACTAATATTTACAACTAGAAAAATAATCAGCTCGGGTTTAAGTTTTATAAAGTCATTAACTGTAATTCCTGTACATCAATCTGAAGTCTTCCAGTTATTTTCTCCTGCATTAAAAACCCGGAGACTGTTTGATAATGACTTTGTCTACGTGCTGTGATTTAGTCTTTTAGCTTTCAGCTCTCACCTCTGAGCTTCTCTGGACCCGGGACCATTTTTTTAAACTGGAGCAAATTAAAACTGAACTCGTGTCTTTCAACCTTTTTATTACAGCAGGGAACTCGAAAACATTCACAGCAGCTTGAGGGCTTTGTCATTTGAATATCAACATCATTTTTGCCATTTGCGTAAACGATGGAAGGTCTTATTTTACGTTGGAGAACAGTCTCGTGCGATAAACAGTTCTGTCTTCATTCTGCTGCATCCTCTCATGGAGGCTTCTGATTGGTTGCTTTGCAGAAATGGGTCACGAGCGACACGGCGAGCGACACGATGGGATTCGCCAACGGTTGTCATCTGTCAAAGATCACGTCCATCACCAGCACTTTATTTTTCACACGTCAAAGTTAATATGTAAACAACTGTTCATTGAGAACTAACGACATCGTCCAGGTTCATTTATGTCGTGAGCTGTGTTATGATTTTCCATGAGGATATGAAACTGATATAAACCCATCTGAGCGCAGCTTCCTGTTTATAGCCCACCACACGTCAGCCCCTCTGTGCCACCTGTGTGTTTCCATCTGATTCCAGGTCAGCTGTATCAGCCACAGGTGGCCGGATCAATGTGAAGCGTTTAATTATTGTTGTGACAAATGGCAGAGGCATTTAGCAGGTTTGCTGAGCAAATGATCTCAACGATTGCAGTGGGGGAGTGTGCAATGATTCACAATGACAAGCCATGAATTATTAAGCCGTCAGAGCTGCCTGATGCCCCGAAGCCATGTTTCTCTTTGTAGACGGAAGCCCAGCAGGGCCAAACAAAGGGGGACACAAAGGGGATTTGAATTCAAGCCACCCACAAAGCCGAGGCCGAGGGAAATTCAGGTTGGTGCTGCGGCTGCCAGGCGCACGAGTAACGGAGGATTTTGCATTTTTCCAAAACTGCGGTTTATCCGGGAAAATGACTCATGAACACATGAATATAAAACAAAAATTCAGCAAATACTTACGGTTGAAAAGATGCGAATACAGAGATCAACCCTGACTTAGCATCACAGGAATATGACCTAATAGGAATTCAAGTAGAATAAATATATTCATCTAAAACAAGACCCAGATTCTGATGCAACATTTCTATACAGAAAACAAATTAAATTGAATTAATGTTAAGAGTTTTACTGAACAAATCAACCCTATCTTCTGTCTTAATTAAAGTGTATCATCCTTAATGTAATCAACCGTTTACACTATAACATCTTTTAAATCCCTTCTTAAAATATATACTTATAGTCATTTAGGTTGGAGGACTTGTTGCTTTAGTTGGGTTTACTAAAGCCAGAGATCGTCAACAGGAAGCCCGCCTACTTCCTGTTGATGTTGTAATGACATTGGCTGTAATTCACCGAAAGGGAAGTGTTGAAGTTTTCATAAATTAATAAGAGTGAATGGAGCTAAATGGGAAATATAATTATTTACACCTGCTGCTCGACAATTGTTAACAATCGGTCAGTTATGTTTCATGACAGATTTCCACAGGACAACTTCCTCGATGTGTGAGTCTAAAGTTTAGAAGGTTGCTTCTTTTCGTGTGTATGAATTGTTCCGTTTTTAAATGAACACGTTTTCTGTTGTATGTCCAACTTCTGCAGGAGACGTTTCCCTTCAGGGGCCGGTGAGGTGGAGCTGCAGTAAAATGAAGTTAACTGAGCAGGAATTCACTTAAGCTGAGAACCATAATCTTAATTACTGTGGCTGCAGGTTCATTTTACTGCTCATATACATTAGACGCACTTTACAGAGCTCAACATACTCATTATATGCAGCAAATTACTAGCGTGGTGCTAATTAGCACCAAACAAAAGGAGGACCGTGAGAAAAGCCACAGTTAATGGCTCATATATCACTAATGCATGTCAAATAATAAATGGTAAATAGGATTTTCTTAATTGACAGTGTTACCCACCAGGCAGCTGGGGGGGGGGGGGGCTCCGTCGTCAGTGTTGTTTTAAAGTGAGAGCAAAGTGCTGACGGAGCAGGGAGGAGTGACAGATCTCACAGCTGCAGCCGACTCTCATTTGGTTTCAGTAACAGCTACAAGACAAAGTCACGACACTTGATGAGCTCCGTCTCGTTTCCCTGACAGTTTTCTGCAGCGCTGCCAGTAATGAGCCACGAGGTGAAGCTTCCCCAGCAGGGTCGCTGAGGGCTGTGATTCCCCCGCCGCACGCCGCCGCCTCCTCCTGACCTAATTACCGCAAATAATTGCTCATAATTCGACACCGTCAGGATCCAGAGAAGAAAACTCTCTAAAATAACATCCTCGGCAGTTATTACCAGCTGTTACATGAGAATGATTTTATTTAAAAACCAAACTCTCTAGTTTGTTTTGTGGGATTTGGAGAGCCAGGGTTCCTGCTGGTTTTTGGTCAGAGATCCTCAGAAGGGATCATTGTTATTTTATTAGATATTATTCAGTATTTCATGAGTCCAATGTTTGATGCTGGATCAATATCACCTGATCAGTTTATCAGCTGACTGGTGTTTGGGCTGCGGCTCTCCACCCTCGCACCACCAACATGGAATAGAATGGCAGACGTTCAACAGGCTCGTGGTCGAGTGTTGAATCATTTGTGTCGAGAAAACCTCTGAATAAATCAGATTTTTTATGTTTTTAGCTTTTCTGCTTTATTCAGTGCGTTTAGTGGATTTAATCAGCAGTTTGTTTTGGAGAAGAGGAGCCGTCGGTTCTGAGGAAGAACCTGCTGAACGATGAACATTGAAGGGAATCCTCTGCAGGAGAAACTCACCGCATTGACGGCAGTGGAGGTGAAGACCACAACTCCCATGATCCTCCAGCACTTCACAACGTCACCGCCTCTGCTACGGAGGTTATGTTTCCACTGCTGTTTGGTAGTTTTTGTATAATCCTGCTGACAGTCAGACAAAGAGACAAACTGATTTTCTTAAAACTTGGTGGGAGGATGGCGTTTGGACCGAGGAAGAGCTATTTCACTTTTGAAGGGGATTTTACTTTGGGCGGTTCCAGGATTTCTTTTTTTCACTTTCTTTAACTTACATTTGTGTGGCCGAAGGCTTTATGGGATGGGTTGTTCTTTTGAACACGATTTCTCTAGAACGCCTCGAGAGAATCCTTTCAAATTCAGGACAGACGTTCACTCAGACCGACAGGTTAACTGATTAGATAACGGAGGTCGAAGGTCACAGGAAAAGGTCAAGGTGAGACCCCTAGTGGCAGAAAATTACATATTGTTACTAAGATCAATTTGACTCTGAGTTTGCTTCAACCTCCTTGTCTGGAAAACTGCCAATAATCGTAGGAGCTTCCCCCGTAGGTCACCTTACCCAAAATGTGACGTCCTCTCTGGTTCTGTTCTGTGCATCCCCCATCTGCCGCTCTGCGTCTGCCAACACACATTCATATACTAATATGCAAATCAACAGTCAGCTCCTGCAGGTTCGCTTGTTGTGATCTGAGACTTTGGGATTCGCTGGTGGATGAAAAGTCTGGGTTGAGGTGACTTTTAGGATTCCTTTAACTGCAGATCTTTACTCTCTGTCTCTGTCTGCCTCACACACACATGCACACACACTCACTCTCACACACACACACACACACACAGAAGTGGAGTTTAATTGATTTTTCTGTTGCTGTTGATAAATCCATGTTCCGCATCTCATGTCACCGGCTGCAGCCCTTGTCTTCCGGCCTGGTAAACCCCATTCATCACGTACAGCCCGCTGAATGCACCGACCCGCGCGCCAACGCCTTTGTTACCAAGCTCGCTCAACCTCAGGCTGCCCTTTCAGCACAAACACACACAGACACACACACACACACACACACACACGCTCAGTGGATGATTTCAGTTATCCTCGGGGTACAAGTGGTCGTACATGTATAGAATATGGATCCAGACTGATGTAAACGACCTTATTTAGTTAATAATGAAGTGAGTCGCGCACACACTGACACACTGACACACTGACACACACACACACACACACACACACACACACACAGGACTGTATGTATGACCGGTTCATTTAAAGGCCTGGGGAAGATTTCCAGATTCAGTATTGGTCAAACTGCAGCTCAGGGTTTGGAGCTGAACTGACCCTGAGCTTGTTATCCGACAGTTTCACTCGGAGCCGTCGCATCGAGCTCGGCTCCTTCTGCTGCATACGATATGTGATTTAACATTATACAGCAGAACATTCAGAAACACAACTCATATAATCATCTTCTTCTCACCGCACCATTTGTAAGTTTCTGTCTCTGCTGACCGCTGCGAGGAACAGCCTCGTTGTTTTATGAGACACGACCATGTCCTGGGCAGGGAATCCTTCCACGCCCGGTGAGTGTCAGAGACGTGTGTGTCCATAAATCTTGTAGCTGTCGTTAGGAAAGAAGAGGCGGCAAAGGAAATAATATTTTCCTCCTGGTGCAGAGAAAATATCGAGCGGCTGCCAATCAAACTACATGTACACGGCCCCTGCTGGACAACATCCCACAATACGTCACATCTCGGACGCTGAGTGAATAAACTGGAAGATATGCTGCACACAAACCGATGGAAATGACAACCAACACGCCAAAGTGTCAAATGATCTCGGCTGTGTTAACTGCAGCTCCATAAAAAGCGTGAAAGCTCAACTCAAGTCCTCAGAAAGTCATAAACATGATCAGGAGCCGTGATTTATTTTCTCATCTTGTGAGTCTGTGTGTGTTTGTGAGGGATCTGCGTAAAACCAGGTTCTGAAAAACTGTAGCTGGGACAAAGGGACACATTTGTTTTGGGATATTTGAGCCACATTGGCTTTTTAACAAGTGGGAAAGTTAAGGCTCACATCCTTTTTGTTAGGGCATCATTGCCTGAAGGGGGCGCTGTCTCAAGCATCATTGCACCTGAACTAGTGAGGCCCCAAGACACCTGTACCTGCAACATGCAAGAGGTATGAAATACAGCATAATGTTCATTCTGTAAATTATGGCCCCAAAAAGAGTGAAGCAGACTATAAAGCTCTGTTTCCATTGGAGCGTGGACACCATGTGATTGGCTGCAGCTCTCAGTCAGGCTCCACCCCCTGCTCCTCCAATTATGGCAACTTCTATTTTAAAAAAAACCAAGATGGCGTTGGACAAAAAATGTGAAAAATATATGTTTTCTAACCCTCTGGTCTTCCACTGTCTCCTACTTGGTTCCTCCGGACGCTCAGAGTCGTTGCCTGGTCTTGTATCCGCGTGTTCGTACCTAGCAACTCGTCCCACAATGCATTTCAGCTCGTGTCTCTCACGCCCGTCCTCGAGCTTCGTTCCGTCTCCCTGCAGAAAGGATTCCTGCGTGCGCGATGTGAGATACATGCTGAATTAATTTGTTCTCCTCTCTGTTCGTTGAAAGCAAAGACAAAACGGGGTTATGAGTGTTTAGTTTATTCATCTCGCCGCGGAGGCTTCGGCGCTTTCCTTCTGAGGCTCTCGTGATGAATGACAGCGCTGTCGTTTCAACTCGAGCGGGGAGAGCAACACGTGCCACAACTCATTTACCCCCGCGGCTCTCAAAGTGCTGACTGCTGCACGGAGGAATGAGATGTGCCATCAAAGCTAACCTTAGCCTTTATTCCAGCGTGAACCCAGCTATGTGTAACCAGCGCAGGTCCCGCGGGGAGCAGAGAATCAAGACAGGCTTCGATCCGCACGCACCGCAAAGGTCGGCGTTCCACCGGAGCGGTTCATTTGTTGTGAAAATCTGAACACGGAGCCCACCGCCGCCGCCCGCCGCTTGAATTCTCACACTCGAAAGTGCAGCTCTGAATCCGAATTGGACACGTTACCATAGTTCTGTGGAGCTTTTTCTTATATTTTCACATGTTTTATGTTCCTGATAATTTGCTGCTGGAACACAGGAATTTCACTGGGGTTGGGATGAATATGTTAAATTATTAAATATCCATCTGTAATAAAGGAAGTGAAGAGAAATTCCGGGATCCACCCAATCTGATCCAGATTTTATGGGAGTTCTTCGTTTTCCTGGAAATACGTTGGAGGAAAATGGAGGAAACAAAGCTCAAAGTTTGGTTAGTGGCAGAATTCAGGCGAAGCCGCTGAGCTTCAGTGAAGTAAAACTCTAAAAGCTTCAAAATCTAAATTTATGAGAAACCTTTTCTTGTAGCGTTAAATGATCCGTGTCGACACAAATGAAGTAAACAAAGTTATGAGCACATTTGTCAGTGTTTGTGAGATGAAACGTTCCTCACTCCCACGCAGGTGTTTTACTGATGCTATTTTCATGATGTTACTAAACTCTGTGGACTCATAACTGTGATTTATGTTTAACTCACGTCTCCATTAAGCAACAGAAGGAGCAGGACTGTCAGTCAAGCACAGGATGTCCACAGCGTACAGTGAACTAAATACAGGTGTATCAGTGTAAGATCAAGTTTACTGTAGAAGTTCTCCTGATGTCTTCAGGTGAGACGACTGCAGACGTGACATTAAATCAATAAAAATGCAGTTTGATGCAGCTCTGGATGGTTTCGGTCCAAGTGCTTGAAATTGTAAAACATGAGACAAGTTTTTCAGTCCAAACATTTTTACCTGAACACCTTTTAATCAATATGTTTGTGGTGGTGGAACATTCAGTCCTGACCTGTGGGTGAAGTCTATACCTGCAGCTACTTCAGGTTTCTCCACCACACCAGACGATGTGAAGACTCGACCGGGCAGGAGACCGCGCTCACTCGGGTCAGAGTCACTTTCTGGCTGAGGAGAAATGAGAGATAAAGCGATTTGTGTGGAAGAATGAGAACATGAGCCGGCGCTTAATCTGTGAGTGTGTTCATCTGCCAGGGAGATTGTGAATCACCCGTTTCATTTACATCTAACAGACGTGTTTATCCACAGTGACTCACGATGAGGGCCGACACTGAAGCGCCAGCGCCGCGACGAGACCTCGAGGTAAAAACTGCAGATCCGGTTCAGCGTGTGAGAACTAACGGAGAGATACATGCCAGATGCGTTTGTGGCCAAGAAGAAGCATAATCCTAGAGTTCTGATGTGAAGACCTAAATGAGTTCTGTTCAAACGACGTCTCAGACACAGGGAAACACCGAGTGAAGTTAAACTACAACAAGAGAAACCTTCCACTGCTTGAAACTCCATTTCTGTTGATATTAAGTGATGATGTTTGTTTAAGGAGTTAAAACCATGCACAATGTTCTCCTATAATATAAATATATAATATAATATATGTTCTCCACACCATCTCTCTCTCTCTCTCTCTCTCTGCTTCAGCTCTAATATATAACACAGTTCTGAATTTCATTTGCGCTCGTGGAATTACTCGCAGACGACACACTTCCTTGTAATGGTGAGTGACATGAAAGAAATTTGGCCGCAGTAATAACTTGGCTCTGTAATCTGCAGACGGGCTGTGATGGATCTGAGGCAGCTGCTCGCGCACACACACACACACACACACACACAAACACACACATGTGGGTGGACTGCAGACATGCAGACCCACACATCATGGTCTCACACCAGAGGAAATTACACATCATGTCTGCTAATGACGTGAGGATGAGGAGCTGGACGGGCCCGACATACTAATGGAGCCGGGAGGGGATGAAAGGAGGAGAGAGAGCAGCGCACTCTGGGCTGAAGGAGGTTTTTAACACAGAGGCTCAGATAATAAGGGACGAGCCCTGGAAGTGGAAATTCAAATGAATGTTAAACTGGAAGAAGTGACATCAGATCTAATCTGGAGATTCAGTGATGAAGACACAGAGGGATTAATGAATTTAAATAAGTGCTACATGACTTCCTGCAGCTCCTGGTTTTATTCTGGTTCGGGTTTCAATCATTTGCATTTTAAAGGAGTTTCATTTCTAATTTTTTTTTGTCTTCATACATAAACCAGGGGGAATTCAGATTTTATGAAACAATAATAAAGGTTAGTTTCATAATAAAACATGTTTTACACTTCTCATAATAACATATCTCTAACTTTTGCTCTTTTGCTGCCTTGTTTATCTTTGTGATGCGTAAAGGCAGCATTTGTTAGCTTTAACCATTCGGCCAATCGGATCACACATATCTTTCTTCTATACATTTCACACGTACGCTTCATCGTGTTTATACAAACTTTGCCAGTTTATCAACAGTCTCGTGTCTTTTTGCTCCGTCTGATTTTTCTACCACACGTTTTCTGTGATCTCTTATTTTGCTGAGTGAAGGTTTATTATAACCGGTAGAAATAAAAACACAGAAGCTGTGATAGACTGTGATAGATTTACTTTTAAGTTTTAAATGAAATTTTACCCCGAGGAGAGAATCTGACTTGGATGCAGAACGTTCACCACGTCATCAAAAGCTTCCACATACGTGTTGAAACGCCACGTGAGCTGTGTTCACGTGCCGATAACGAGGAGCCGCTGTCACGTCAGATTAAAGCTGCTCCTGCTGCTGCTGGGAACATCGTTTTGCTGCCTGTGCAAACTCCCACAGCTTTAAAGGTGGATTTTGATGTTGACTACACAAAGTAAATAAGAAAAAGTGTCAGTGTGCATGACTTCCTATTAATCGTGAGATCCTCGTATCTGGTGCTGGAGGTGGAAGCAACACGCAGCTCAGCGGGAGGCAGCAGGACCCGCAGGCTGCGTCTGTTTCATCCACTTTCTCTGACGCTGTGAACACGGAGAAAAAAACCTGTTAATTGTTTCATTCGTGAAAACTGTTAAAGTAAGAAACAGAGACACACAGAGGTTCGTGTAAAGAGATCGACTTGACTTCAGGGGAGAAAAGTCACAAACCAGTTTAAACACAGTCAGAACCTTCCTCTGGGGGGGGGGGTTAGAGAGATGGAGCGCTCATAGCTGTCAATCACATTGAGTCAGGCTCCAATAACAACGCCAGAACGCTACAGCGTGGATCAGCTGGTCTTAAAGCGACAGGAGCTTAAACCGAGTGTTTGAGACAGAGGCTGAAAAGAGGAGCTGCAGCGATGGACACTAAGGAAACGTGTTTTCTATACATGAGAGCAAGTCAACCATTTTCAAGTCATTTAGATTCAACCTGAATGTGTGCAGAATATGTCTCCTTTAATAATCAATATAACACATAACACGCCCAAAACTGTCACTGCAGAGAGGAAAGTTGTGTGGTTTTTTTCCAGCTGCTGTGGTTTGTAGTTAAGTTAAGTAAGTTAAGAATAGTTAAGTTTTATCGTGAGTTGATCTTTAGCAGATTTAGTTTTTAAGGTGGGAGCAAATGAGACAGTTCGGTGAAGTGGTGGAAGACGAGGAATCCAAACCTGCAGGTAATGACTGTTTGTTTCTCATCTGGAAATGTCACGTCAACATCTTTTCCTTCGTCCGCAGTCTTAACTGTGTTCTTAATGCTGTAACCATGACGACAAAGGTCTGCTAACCTTATGTAAGTTCTTTCTTAAACCACAATCTTTCCCCAGAATAGTTTTTTGTGCAGAAATCCAACAAACCCGATCCCTCTCTGCAAGGCGTTAATTAAAGGAAGGAGTGGGACGCTCCATGCCTTTATTACTGTAACCATGACGATAGAGGTTGCTCTGACGGAGGCGGTGTTTCCGGAGTCGTCTCTACGGATCGTGGTCGTTTAGATTCTTTCAGGGCGTTTGATAATTTATTGCATCCTTTAAAAAAACAAACAAACTCCCGTGGCGAATCATTAACGGCGTCCCAGTGAGGATCACGCAACAGCAGCTGCAAACGGGAAAGAACCTGAACACGTCCTCGACGACCACCGCTGCTTCTGTTTTCCTCTCACGTGATTGATCGGACAGAGTATTGATCAAGAGGAGAGCAGAAACTGTGGTTGGCTAAGTTTTAATCTGACTGAATGTGTGTGTGTGTGTGTCGAACATGTGCACACGCTGTGAATTATTCCTCATCCATCGATTGTTTGTCTTGAGCTGGTGTTGGAGGAGAAGTGTTTTCCAGCTCAATCCGTCTCTGTGGAGTCTGAGAGCTTCTTGCTTTCACGTTGCTGAGACACTGAGACACACTCGTCACTCGAAGTGGATCCAACTCCTTCGGTAACAAACGTCACCGCACGTTATCACGGAGTCAGCTGGAGGTTCTGTGGAAATGTGGAGGATGTTGCAGGAGGTTAAATCATCGTATCTCTGCTCTGATGATGAGTGATTCTGCAAAACTCGGAATCTGGTTAAAAGACAATTTTTTAACGACCCATTTAAATCTCGATTCACACGACTCACATGCATGAATTGTGTTAATGCATAATGGTGACGTCATAACAACACACATCACATCGTGAGTTCAACATCAACTTCGGAAGTCAGCGTGGATTTTTCTGCGGGAGTAACTGACGTCATCGCCTTTAAACCAACTCACCACTGATTCCAGGTCTGAAAGTAAAAACACTCGTTGTGTGTCAAGGGCCTGAGGAAGTTCAGCGTCCAACTGGACATGTGGTCAATATTATTAAAAGTTGATCATGTCTTCTTTTACCTCTAATAATCTACAGCAGTTGTCGGCAACTGGATCAATCCGTCGCTCAAAATTGCTTCATTTAAAATATGCGATGACAGAATTTGACAATGCATCCGTGTTGATTGACACGTTTTGGAAACGTACGTGTGTCTTGACAGTTTCCTGACTGCGTGTAATCACCCGGCCCGGCTAATAACCTGTCACCACACTGCTCGGTGCTCCCACACGACTGTGACGAAACTTTCTGCAAGTGGATTTTCCTTCGTGGAAAGAAAATAACTAATTTATTATTTGGAGGCGGGGGGACGTGGGGGGTTATTCATGAGGTGTTGGGTTAAAAAGTCAACTGGTGTCGTCCTTGAAGAGCAACGAGAGACGCCAGATGAGACAAAGCGACGGCGGATGACGACACCCGTCTTCTCTTTGCTGTCCGTCAGCATCCGGCTGCTTCATGATCATCGACACAAGCGTCTGTGAATCCCAATCAGGGCCCTGATGTGTTCCCGCTGTGTGTTTGGCAGCGGAAATAAAAGAGCAGCGCGGGAGCTGAGTGTTCATCATCTGATATTAACACCAGACAAAGCTCGCCTCTTTGATCAACGCCCGAAGGTCAAACCGCAACAGCTGTCGGGACGCGCTGACGGGAGGCGAACCTTTTCTTCCTCGCCCCGGGGGACGGCCGCCTCCCGCCAGGCAGGAGCTGCCCCACATGTTTGTGTGTGTGTGTGAAAAGCTCATAACAGAGTGGATTTGTGAGGATTGTTCAAATCCTCCTGGGGAGGATATAGGAACAAGGATTTCTCAGCCTTTTCAGTTGCACCTTGCACACACACAGACACACACAGACACACACACATCTCTATGGAGTCTTACGTTGACTGTTTTGCTTTTGTGAATAATTCTTTTGTGTTGATTCATCTTTGTGTGCAGGTTGTGGCGCCCGCAGGTTCAGACTCAAACCGTCCGCCAGGGGAAACTTAAATCCACAGGAGCCCCTGGACGGTCAAAGTGCTTCGGAGGAGGAGACGTTTTTTCATTCACCTTCTCTGAGTTCAAAGGATTCTTCGTCTCCTTCGTCTTCGTCTCCTTCGTCTTCGTCTTCTTTTCATACCCTTTGATGTTGCCCACGGTGTCATGCAGCAGTTATGATCCTGAGAAGAACTCGTTTTTTAAAAATGAAAACCCACCGTGAAGCACCGCAGCATTGTTAGAAGAAATATCTCCAGTGCAGTGACGTCCTGTCACCTCTAGGCTCTGGAGCATGTCCTGTAAATAAAGACGACAGACATGACAGCTGTCAACAGTGGAGCCGGATCCTCTTAATCACTCCCTGGCTGCAGTGCAGCTCGAGAAATGTCCCTAAAACTGTTTTCTAGAGACATTTCATGATCGACAACGTTGACATAATTAACATAAGCTACCAGAACGTATTGAGACAAGGTATTTACAACTTTTCAAGGCATAGAATCCAAAATTTTAGGCCATGACGATAGAGGAGGGAAACCAGAAATGATCCTGTGTGTTGCTGTAGTCGTCCTAATCCCAAATCAACGTCAGTATGAAACATTTCTTCATGTCCGTCTTTTTGAATTTCAAGCAATTTTAGGCAAAATATAAGTTCGTTAAACCTTTTCACCATCTTGACCATTAGAGAGACGAAGCCGTTGGTGGTAAATGTTGTTCAGTGTCACTCTCTTCACTGAAGGAGGTTTATTGGAAGTTCAGACTGATTCTTCTGAGAAAACGTGTTTTACTCGTGTTTTCATATGTTGAGCAGATTGAGTTATTCAACCAAAATCAATTAGCTCAATATAAAGTGCTGATGAAATTAAAGAGCATGTAACTACATCCACAACATTACCATGGTTACATGTTTAAAAGACCTTGTGATTTACCAGATAAGGTTGCATTGCTTATTTTCAATAATCCAAACATGTATGTAATATTTTCATATAATGTATATAATATATATTTTTACTACAGCAGCATGGACGTCAATACTGAGACAAATTGCTTGTTTCCACTTTCCTCTCGTTATATCTGATCATTGCTCAGAACGTCCGAGCGGATCTGCTTTTAACTGCAGAACCTCGAGGTTGTTTCCTGCCGCCCTCGTTCGTCCGTCATTGATTTTCCTTTACATCCTGTAACACGACTTTACTTCTCCCTGCAAATGTCAACCAATCAGGTCCCGGCACAAAGGTCAGTGGTTTTATGGGATGTTTAACATGTCGAACATGTTACAGCGGCGCTTTCCCGGTAGAGTGCAGGGGAATGAATCTTTAAACATTGTCCTAAACGGCTGTTTGATCATTTGGCGACTTCGAGTTCCGAGGATGAGAAAATAATCCGATTCATTCATGGGTGCACATGTCCATCCTTCAACAAAAAATACACACACACTCAAAATAAGAGCATGAAACAGGTCAAATCTGAGCCCTCAGAAGAGAAAAGAGGAATAAATCCTCACACAAATTACACAATAAGCTTTTTAATGTAGATTTGTTGAACACAATGATGGTAAAATGTGTTTTTATTGGTAAAGTCGGTGAAAGAATCATATTTTCTTGTCCGAGAAAGATTCAGTCGATATCCCTGAAAACCAGGAATGTCACACACACACACACACACAGACACACACACACACACACACACAGCTGTCTGATCTGATGCCACCGAGCTGCACCACTGCTGGATTTGAAGCGAGGACTGAAACAAGAAACAGACATTTTCATCTCCATGGTTATTTTGCTGGAAACACTAATTATTTGGCTGAATGTAACTTTGAATAAAGATCTGTGGCCATAACTTTATTTATCAGAAGTCAAATAAATCCAGTTGTTCCAGTGCACAGCTCGATTCTGTGCAATTTCTATTCTGCAGCTCTTTGCAGAGAACTACTTGTGCAGAGCTGCAGGAAACAATCACTGAGCGCTGCAGGTCGCATCAGAGCTGAGCGTCGCGTGGGACAGTGGAGGCCCTTTTATTTTGGGAAGGTTCACGCACAGTCTCCTAATTGGAGGATATCATTTGTTGGGGGTGGCTGATGTGTGAATGAGTCAATCGCACGATTAGATCGACGTGAGAGCCGATCTCCGTGCATCGCTCACTTTCACCCTCGGGTCACACGCACGTGAAAGCAGAGCGAACATCGCAGATCAAGGTTCTCTGCAGCCGAGCTCCACGTGAAGCCACGCAGCAGATTTGCTTCACCACAGGAGTTAATAAGTGATGTTTGATTCGCCTCCTCGCTCACACAGATTGGAAGTGATGGTGACGGAGGAGGATTCAATCTCCTTTGTGTCATGCGGACTTTATTACACTCAATGACTCATCAATACAAAGTGAAAAAGGGCCTTTTAGAATTATTTGCCACATTTAATGAAATTCAAAAACTGATGTTGGTAGTTTCTTCCTGGCAGATCCTCCGTCAGGGAAACACCTGGGAGCTTCCATCTACTGGAGGAACCCTCCCCCCTCTGCACCTTCTCCGTTTCCTCATGAAGGATGAAACAGCTTTTCATCTCCTCACCTGTTTGCTCACTCGAGTCACCAGGACACTTACAAGTTGTTCACATCCACACTCGTCCAGACGGGACACAAACTGACATATGGAGAGCGTTTTAAATATTTACTCACAGTATGTCCCCCCGCAGTTGGCAGGCGACATTAAATATGCGGGTAAATGTAGCTCTGATTAATGGATGAGGTCTCTGACTTGGACTTACTGCTGTCACAGATGGTGACCTCTTTCCTTCTGGTGAGGAGGAGGAGGAGGAGGAGGAGGAGGAAGGCAGACGGGCACAAAGGCAAGGAAGCAAAGATAACGAGGAGGAAGGAGAGGAGCCAGGAGAGAACAGGAGTGTCGTGTCCTAATTCTTTGTAACTTTTGCACATCTCAAGGTCCTGACCTCCCACAGGTGTTTTCTGTTGCTCTGGTTTTATACCTCAGCTCAGGTTGAAGGTGGGCGGAGCCACGCTGTGAATGTCTCCACGTTCTAATAAGAACGATAAACGTGGTTTTTACGATGCAAAATAATAAGAATTAGAGGTTAGAGACGTCGAGAAAACATTTAAATAAATCACCTGCGTGACGTAACCTTGCTTCGAACCTCTTTTACAGCCAAATGAGAAGCTATTCAAGGGTTTTTTAAAACATGGATAAACCCGCTAAAAAAGGGTTTGACTCCTTTTCCATGAAGGGATTTTGACTTTCTCGTTGTCTCTCCCCAGGTGAGCCCTGTTCAACATCACGAATGCCCCAAATCAATCCGTCAGAAATGTCGCTGGTTTGCATCTTGCAACACTGGCGAGAAAACGAAGGAAAGAAATCGCAGTTGCACGTTGTTCCCGAAATGTAAAAAAACAATAAGTTCTCAAACTTCCACGGCTCTTTATGCGCCAACGCCTACGTCAACATGTTTTGTCGGAAAGGAGCAGCGTCGGCGTCTAGACGGCAGGAATAAAAAATAAGATGAAGAAATGATCGCGTTCAACCGGGCGTCACGTTTCCATCCCTGCTGATCGAACAGCTGCTGATGCTCGGACTTCTTTCCCTTCGTTTTCGCAGGTTTCCCTGTTGACTAATAAGATGGCGCTGATCTGTCGGACGATATTTTGTCAAACATGTTTGTCTCTGTTTTGAGTTAAAAGCGAGTTTATCTTCAGTCTCACTGTAGTTTGGGACATGAACTTGTTTCAAACATCTATAATAATCTGTGTTAACCTTCATTCATACAACTCTACAGTAGTTTCATGTTGTTTACTCGTCTCCACAGGACCTGGAGGTTGATATGAATCTGGTGTCAGGATGTTCTCAGAGCTTTGAGTCACAGTTTGAAACAAACCTCTTGACTTGTTCGAGTTCTCTTACAGACTCGCGCCTGTTGACTTGTGAACATGTAGATTCCTTTGCTTTCTACTAAAAGTAATTTGTAATTCAAAGTTGTTATAATTTAATTCCATTCCAGTTTCAGTAAATCTATCTCCTCCAGGTTGTTTTATTTATCTCTGCTACTGTCATGATCCTGTAGCACCACAATCACCACAGTAAGTTAAGTGAAACCACTTGATTTCCGATGAGCCTTCTGCTGCTTGATGGTGCGTGTTATTTAAATCTCATATCCAGTCGCTGGGCCCTGCTCTCACGAGGCTGTAGAGAAACACTGGAAAACCTGATACGTCCTCACCTGCTTCAAACCGAGAGGGAAAAACAGACACTGGAAGATCCCCGACGTTTCCTTCCCTCCTCTCCCTGCACTCAGTGCGACACTCTGAATAAATAAACTGGAGCGCCGGGCTCCTCCTGAATATATGAAGAGTCCATTTCATTGCCAGAGCGCTGACACCCTGAGAGCCAATTTACGAGCGGGAACACTCACCCGCTCCGGTAGCAGCAGTGTTTGTTCGAGTGGCAGCGAGACGCATGCACACAATGCACGTCGTCTGTTTGACTGTGACGGCACGACGGAGAGAGGGGAACACAGCGGCTCAGGGAAATCTGTTTGTGTGGATGTGCTCATCACAGTGGGAGTGAAGTGAACACACAGGGAGAGGAAGAGGTTTGGTTTCTCGAAAGCACCGTCCACATGTGCAGCAGCAACACAGAGGCTCCGCGGCTGAAGGGGATTTGAACAGAAAATCACGTTTCTTCAAACGTAGACAACGATTAAACGCCTGCGTTGTTTATTTTAAAACAGGAATTAATTTTGACACATTGGAAACTGCGAATATTGCAATGAGCAACAGAAATGAGTAACGCTCTAAGTGTCTTTTTGGATAATACCAATCGCTGTAGATAATGACAGCTCCCAAAACGAAGCCAAAACATCTGCATCGCCCCCTAGTGGCTGGCTGCAGTACAGATCATAAACCCATGTTCACCATGTTAGCAGATCAGACATAAAGAAAAATGTTTATTTAACTTAATTAAAAACATACTTAATTGTATTAAAGACCTGCTACAAACTATTATAACATATTTATGACTTTTTTAAGGTCTAAAACCAAACTTATGGAACTTGTCACATCCATGTTAGCAGATGGGATATGAACCTATGGCCCCGTCCCTCGGTTGCTGCTGACTGCTGCTCCAGATGTGCAGAGTTCGTATCTGGTAAAGTTTATTGTTATTTCTGGACGGACGGAGGAAACAGAGATGAGCCGCAGTAGCAGATCATCAAACGGTCATTCACATAATTTAGTAACAGCCAATCATAAGAATCTTGGAAAACACAAATCTGGTGTTTAATGACAAAATGCTCATGTTTGGGTCACTTGTGGATAAATGCTTTTATCAGCTTTAACTGAATAAGGTGCCAGCAGAGGACAGATAAGCTGCTTTGATCTTTTCTTGACATTTCACATGAAAGTCCGTCGCATATTTGACATTTGTGCCGGTTTCAAGTTAAAAAAAACAAATATAGAGTCAATCAAAGTGTCGGAGCCGTTTCTGCCGCCGCACCTGTGCCGTGTGATTCCTCTTTCCCTTTTTTCTCTTCCCCTAAACAATAAGAGAGACTATTACAAAGCGCTGAAGCAGGTAATTACTCCAAAACTAATTAGCTGACGAGTCAAGGACAGCTAGAAATGCAAAAACAGAGGAGGGCGGCGGACTCTTCTGTCACAAGAAAGAGACGAGGAGGAAGAGAGAAAAGCAATTAGATGGAAAATGTCTGGAAATGTAGCGTGTAAACAACAGAGGAGGGAAGTTAGGGAGGGGATCCAGAGAGATGGAGATTAACGGGAATAATGGGACTCACAATACTATCAGGACACACACACACACACACACAACCACACACTATGTTGTTAAATCGACTTTATTCCCACCCTGTAGATATAATCCTCTTCCTCCGCCGCTTCTATCTTTCTCCCTGAAACGTCTTTTCTTTAATTCATCCTCCCTCCGTCATTCTGTCTCTCTCTCTCTCTCTCCATTTCTGCTTATCTTTCTTTATTCTCTAATATGCCTAAACATTTTCCTCCTAATCTTTTCCTTGCTCTTATTAAATTTTCTTGAGAGTCACTAGGACCCAATTACTGCACCGCATTACACCAGTGTACACACACACACACACACACACACACACACACACACACACACACACACACACGTCCAATAAATACACTGCATTTAATTAACTTCCTCCTCCCATTCACCTGTGCTCTTAAAGCCTTATCACGCAGGATTTAAACCATCCTTCAGACGCCGGCTTTCCATTAAGTTTATATTGTATTATATTATTTTTAAAGTGTCCTCCTCAGTGTGAACTTGGTTTGACTCTTTGTCCCGAAGAGCCAATGAACAACATCTCTATAAGGAACCTACAGACTCTATACGACACCATACGTGTTGTGTCTGTAGAAAACAGGCGCGGACACAAATAGGGACGTCACACGAGGAGCACAGATCTGAAATGAGACGGTTTGGTTCACGGAGAGAAAGGCAACAAAGGCAGAGGTTCCAAAAAAAAAAACACCGAGGCAAAGGCAAGGTCGAAAAACAAGCCTCGATCAAACGGGATAACGCGAGGCGAAGGCTGGAGCGAAAAGCAGACACGACGAACCGGCAGCGAGGTCGAGGAAAAACAGGGATTAAATACACCGGCAAACAAGAAGCAGGGAAACAAACAGAGACAGGAGGTGAAATGTTTTATGCTGAATCCTTTCTGCTCAGTGACGTGGGGTGACAGGCGGTGAAGAACCTCGGCTTTGTCCATTAAAATCTCACAGGAGCTTCAACGGTGATAAATGTTCACCTGCCACCTTCCATTAGGAAAACATAAAGGAGCAGGACGCCCACAGGGCCGCTGCAGCCCCATTGGTGGTAAATCACAACTTAAAACATGGCTTAAAGAAAGTATTAATATTGATACTTAAAGTTTGAAGAGCTTTATTACCAATGAACATTAGAAATAAGCTGAGCGGATAAGTTTCCAGTTATAAACTCCCGTAGGTATTGAAATCAACGTTATCACAACTCAACAGGTTCTCTAGTCATATTGTCGAATACATGAGCAACACTAAAGTGAGAGAGAGAGAGAACATGTGAATCATGTTAAAGTAAATAAACTTCATACAGAGCTTCAGGAAATAATCTGTAAACACAACACCTGTGATAATGTAACATGATGAAACTTTAACAAATTAACTTAAACTTCAGGAAATTAACTTATTAAATATCTACAAACATTTATAAATCTAAAAAAACTACTTCAGTAAAACACAATTTACATCGATTTATTTATTTACTTTTTTAAATATAGCCTGTTGTTAATCCATTAATATTACTGGATGCTTTTTCCTGGTTGGTTAATTATAACATCGTATCAGACCTGTGGAAATTCACAACCTGTTTTTAAGGCCTGATTTTGTATGTTTTATTTATGTAAATGATTAAATCAGAATCCCTGCTGCTGCTCTCACTTCTGTCAGAACTACTTCAACATCTCACAACTACTGACCTGAAACCACTTCTCCTCATCGTGTCTCTTCCATCTGCTTCAACAGGCAGAACCAGAAGAGCTATTAGAGAGTAAACCTCCGATAACGCTGATATCTGATGAAGAGAGTGAATTCTTCATCTTCTCCCCCCCCCTTCTTCAGAACTCAATGGAAATCAATGTGGTGGTTTTTGGAGTAATCCTGCTCACAGACAGACAAACAAACAGATGTTTAGATATAATCTGCTCGGAGGAGGCAATAAAGAGAGATGATCAAACATGTGAGAAGAGAAGAGAGTGTGTGTGGGAGAAGGAAGCGAGAGTGAACGTATGAATCACCACAGTTTGTGGAACCTGAATCGTTTGGTGTCATCAGCTTCCGGCCTTCAGACGAGTCTCGACCAGCGGGCGGCCGGTCGGTCACGGGCCGGGAGACGTGTGACGTGTGCACACGGATGATGTCACGTGTGGCCGGCGTGTTCTCGGCGAGGAACCTGAACAGGAAACCACGGCGCGGGAGGGGATCTCCTCTTCCTGTCGCTGCGTCTCACTCAGGTGTCACGTCCAGTGGGAGAGGAGAGATGGATGGAGGGATGAGGAGCGACTGGGAGAGTGATGAGGGAACAAGATAAAGACAGATTGTGTTTTCATCCGTTCACTCCATCCAGCCATCTCACAGGTCGTTTCTCTCCATCTTTACATCCCTCTGCTCTGTCATCCCTCCTTTCCCTGCAATCTTTCCCCTGCATCACTTCTTTCTTTCCTCTATCCGTTTGTACATCACTCCATCTTCAGAGGACTCTTCCCTCCAATCTATCATATAATTACACCTCTTCATCTCTGCACTCCTCCATCCCTTCATCCCTGCATCCTTCCATCATTCCATTATTCTATTCCTTCATTGATCCCTCCATATCTCTGCATGTCTCTTCTTCCCTTTATTTCCTCATCTGTTTCTTCATCATTACATCCCTCCATCCTTCTCCCTCCATAAATCCCTCTCATCCCTTCTTTCCCTCCGTACAGCAATTACAGCTCCTCATCTCTACGCTCCTCCATTACCCTCATTCCAGTTCTTCTCCAGCTCGTGAATGTACCTCGTGTCCGTCATTCCACCTCTCCACCCACACTCCCTTCATCCTTCTCTCACTCCTTATCCTTTTGTCCTTTTATCGCTCTTCATCCCTCCATCCAACCACATCTGCCCCATCAATCCTTGTTGTTTTATCTCTCCATCCTCTCTCGTGTTATTCCCCCGTGTTGCGCTGTCGGTTCACTGTCAGACAACAGAGGACACAGTTGTCACCTTTAGTGGCTCTCTCTCTCTCTCTCTCTCTCTCTCTCTCCCCCACTCTCTCGCTCTCTATCAGCTCTCTCGTTCAAACCTCCCATGTGACGGCAGCTCTTCAGTCACCCTGCGTTCACCTTTTACCTTTTACATTTTCACTGCAGCCGTGATGTGTTGCTGCAGTTGTGTGTGTGTGTGTGTGTGTGTGTGTGTGTGTGTGTAAGAACAATGATTACTGTGAAACACACACCAACACACTGTTTTATTGTAGAGAGACAACATCTCTCTCGCGGTCAACAACTCCACAGTGTCACCTCCATAATATCTAAAACACATACGGTACACACACGCACACGCACACACACGCACACGCACACACACGCACGCACACACACACACGCCTGACAGACATCTGTGCAGCTTCCTCGGTGGCGTCACAGGCTGTAAATGTGAAGTGAAGGTTTTATGACACCCAGGCTGTGGCAGGAGCCGAGGAGGAGAGGACGAAGACATTTTTAAAAAGGGCCACAGCTGCGACGGCGGAGGGCGAGGAGACGCTTCCTGCGTTTATGACCTGCGTCGAGTGACGAGGACGATAACACGTTTTATCATCAGTGGTCATAGTCTGAAGAGTTGTTCAGGTAATAGAAGCTAAAGTGCCTTGTTTCTTTTTTCCCTCGTCTTACACTGTGAATACAGATGGACGACAGGACGGCGTCCAAACTGAAGCCGAAGCATCTTGATCGTCTCCTGGTGGCTGACGGCAGTATAGCTCATAAGCTCCGCCTCCTCCATGTGGGAGATGGGACTTGCACCAAACAACATATGTCAAAGTATTCCTGAGATGCATTATTCTGTCATTTGAGTTCATTCTTATCACACTGATGTTTGTTCATGGGTCTGATATGTAAAACGACATGATTGACAGCTGAGACTGACTCGTGATTGGTCGAGAGTGGTATCGAATGGCAGTGTTCATATATCCAAGATATTCTGCCTTTATTTCTAGATACTGGGAGGAAGTGAAGCTGCATCGTCCATCTGAAAATAAATTCTCGAACAGTTTCTATCAGTTTTGATAACAGTGACCACAGAGATGGCTGAGATCTGTGAACACAGCGACATCAGGTGATCTGACAAGTTGTTAAAAACACGTAAACAGTGATTATTCGATTCTCTTTATTAGTGAATGTCTCTAATGATCCGTCACCGCAGGACAACAGCAGGAGTCTCTGTCCATCCTTGCTCTGCAAACTGTGACGGACACTTTGCGTAATAATTTTAATCCAACGTTCATCTTCATTTTCTTTTCCAACTAAGTTTTGGCTAACCTGGAGATTTGTCATTTGGACGCGTACATTTTGATTATGCTCCCTGAAGTGATCAGCATGCTCAGAGGACCCGCGACATGCTTCTGTGAATAAACAATTAAAGCAGATGCAGACTTTGAATTTGTGGAAAAGTGATAATGAGGCAAAGGGGCTGAAAGAGACTCTGAGCGATGATGCTGGACGACGCTCTGAATGTAGATGAGAGTGAGAAGTGGTGGGGAGGATTTTATACGAACAGAATCCATCCAGTAAGAATATAAAACTGTTATGATCTGACCTGTAGAGGATTTTTACAATGACAAATCCTTCAGACGCTGGATTTCAAAGTCTCCTTCAAATGTGGCCGACACAAACGTCCTTCCGTTCCTGCAGGGATCCAAAGGGTTACTCCCCCCTCAGGCAAACCTATCCCAGGATTCAGTGCATGATGGTGACAAAGCTGACAAGCTACCTACGCGTGTGGCTGAGCTCACGGTAAACACGGGACAAGTTCTGACGGAAATAGGAAATCCTCATTTCGGCGAACACTTGGTCTACGGAGGCCGTGGAAGGACACGTCCCCTACACGAGGAAACAGCTTCTGTTAGTTTGTATTTTCAATCTGTTTTGTTTCCCAGTGTTTCCATTCGCTTCTCATTTCGATCCTGAGTTGAACATGTTTTGGATTCTTTGTTTTGGGGTTTTGTTTGTCTACCTTGTTCATTTTATTAAATATTTTTTCCTGCCTTGTCTGTTGTGTGAAATTTGGTTCCTTTGAGCTACGAATCCCAACATATACATGTTTAATCATAGAAATGACTGAATAAGACAAAGGATCCATCTTTGAACCCGTTATTTACCAATGAAACATTTTGGAAATGCAGAAGCTGCTCAGAGCTCCACTCCTGATATAGAAAGATACATATTTGAGGCACATAACCTAATCAGATTGAATTCTGGCCATTAAAGTGACCGTGAGACAGTCGAGTATCACGTGAGTCGGTAAAATCCATACCAGGGCTCATGTGCCCCTTTTTTCTACTTTAAGAACTTTACTTTTTAGATTTTATTTTGTAATTCTTCAGTGTCAAACACTCGGGACAACGTATAAAATCCACATGACATCATTCTTGTATTCCTGTAGTGTGGTTCCCCAGGTTTCCCCTTCACTTCAGTCAGTTCCCCGCCTGACGTCTGAGAATAGCTCCCCTGTGATCAAACCATATGCTGTGGAGGAGCGGAGCCCTGCGTTTGTTTTATTATGTACAACGCAGTGCACGCCACCATAATTACCCACCGCCACACAGGGTGCATGTGTGCCGGGCGTCCCATCTGTCATCGCGGGAGGAAACGTCGCTGCGGCTTCTCACAAACTTTTTTTTTATTCACCAGGTTTTTATTTTGGCAGCGAGACTGGAATCAGAGGATCTTTTTTTAGGGCGTGTGTTGAGTGCAGGCGGGGTATTGATTATCCTGCAAGGTGTTGTACCGGCACGCTTTGCATGCTGTGCAGAATATTGATCGTATTATTTCCATGCCACTCCAGATGTTGGGGGAAAGTTTATCTGATTTACAGGCAGTGGGAGGCTGGCAGTATCACTTCTTCAGCAGTTTTGTCTGTGCAGCGCTCGAACAGCAGACTTCAGCAGCAGCGACGTGTCCACATATAGACTCACATATGGACTGTGATGCTAACAACAGGACAACTGAGCAGAGCCTTGAGAGAAGTGTTGTCAAGTCTCAAACGTTCACACTCGAGGATTGTAGCCACTAATTAATACTTACCACCAGTTGATGTTAGCAGATGTTAGTGACCACCTTTAAAGAGGCGATGCAAGGAGCTCGCTGACGTCTCTTGTGAAGGTACGTGTGGTGGTAAGGTGCCACCTGAGAGTTCCACGATTACAGACATGTGCAGAGTAAAGCCTCAGGAGTCAGATACCTTCACCTCGTCCAGTTACTGGCTTCGACTCTGACCATCTGACCTGCGATGCATCAGGGACAAGCTGAGGCTTTCGTTGGTGACGTGCAAAACAGGTAAATCAGGCTTAAAATCGTGCAGCGTGAACTTGGCTTGATATGAACTCACTACATCTGAAAGTCTTCCCATCTCAAGACAGGAAGTTGTGTAGTTTGACCTGCACAGTGATCTGACCTCTTTGAAAGTCATGTAGTATTGACTTATCTCGATGGAAGTTGAGAAAAGTAGGAAACATGTTTTCAAATGTCCTCCGATAGAAAACTAATCAAACTGTTGTTTCTCCTCTGAATCATCTGAGCGTTCCAGTAAATTACCTCCTAATTCACAATTAGGTCACAATAAAAACTGAGCTGATAAGGAAAAACAACTAAGCAGATATTTTTTCAGGCTGTGAGATTATAAATAGTCTGAGCTTCGTCTGAACTGATGCTGATGTGACGCCGTCGCTCTGATTCCTGATAATTAAGGTCGTGTGAATGTGACTCTGTGATTGAGCCTCATCAATGTTCGCACAGTGAAATGATTGAAAGCAGATGCTTCTCAACTGCACGTGTTTTATGTGCAAATAAATTCGTAAATATAAACTCCCCCCGTCTGCCATTAATGACAAACTGGGAGTGTGTGTGTGTGTGTGTGTCTGTGTATGTGTGTATGTGTGGTGCTGTGATTTTACAGCGAAGTCCTCAGCTGCTCCTTCATCCTCATCGTCATCGTCACTTTTCGTGTGATAATAAATACACAAACGTGACATTAAAAAGTTTTAATCACTGAATATCACAGATCTGAGCTGTTTTCACGTGCACGCTCGGCCTGATTGTGTGCACGACTCATCAGATCGCTGCCGGGGATCCAGAGGAAACAAATACCAACAGTGACCTCAAACATTCGCTCAGTGATATTTTTACCCTCCGTTGTTTTGCTCTTAATTAGTTTTCGTCTCAGTCATGTGGGGCATCATGGGAGAGAGGTGGATCACACGTCTTGTCCTTCGGCGGGACACTCGCAAGCTGTCACCTCCCTGCTGCAATGTCCCAGAGCACGACATCACGCTCAGCTCCAGAGACGAGGCTCTTCTGATCTCGTTGGGTTGAAGCGACGCCTCATCGAGACCCCACAGCTCACGAGGGACATGTTTGGGCAAAACAACCCCTGTGGTTTGTCTTTTTTGGAAATTATACAATTTGTCAGATCACTTTTAAAACTTGTCTCTCAATCAGAGACCAGACCAAAACTTTAGAGCTTCTTAGGTCATTTGATCATTTAAATGGACGATATCTTCTCCTCACATCCATTTCATCACAAAGTTGAAGTTTTGGCCGCACAGACGATTTAAATGCATGAATGATAAGACGAGAGATCTCTAACTTGGTGTTTCGCTCCATTGCTGCAGCACTATTTGCTATTTGCATCCATAAAGTTTTTACCGTCCATGCAGAGAGTCAAACCTCATTGTTTCAGCTACAGTTGTGCACGTACTCACAGAAAAATGTAATGTCCCTCTCTCTCTCCCACCGACATATAGACTGAATGAATTCTGTGGAAAATGCTGCAGATTAAGTCAAACTAAATTCCTGTATACATGTTAATACCACATTATACCACCAATGGGGTAATCCTGCTAACTAACAGACAAAGTGCACGAGCACACTACACACACAAGGGTTTGCAAACATATTCCTGTCATCCTGGATGAATAGAATAATTGGATGATCTTTTTCCAGCCCTTTGGCTTCCACTGATTTGTCGTCATTAGGAACGGTGAGTCCTGCAATTGGAGCAAATCAAATCCTGTCGATAAACCGAGTCCTGCAGTGGAATTCTTCTTGCTTCCAGCCAAACACTGTGAGAGCCCAGGTTCCTATGGATACGAGTCAGGCAACATGAGAGTGTGCACGGCATCATCTCTCCCTCTTACCTGTGAATTTCAGGACATTGCCTCATTACAACGTCAAACTGACTGAAGCAGATGCAGCAGGAGAAGAAGCGAAGTCGTGAGAAAGTAAACCAACAGATGATGGGGAGGAAAAAAAACCCCACATTTTATAAAAACAATGAAAAATAACCCGGAGCATTGCGCCTATCTCGGCTCATCCACTGTTCACTCTAATTTATACATTAGCTGCTGAGGCTCGGGTTCTGAGGACGCACTCTGCAGACTCCTGGCTGTGGGAAGAAATAACGCTGACATAATGTTATGCACATTCCCCCCCCCGTCGACTCGGAGGCTGATGACCGGGTTCCGAGGCGAAGTCCTGTATCGTGTCTGAGGACTGAGATTAGGTTTTTCTCTTTCTTCATTTTCATTTCTCCGCGGTGAGAGAGAGACACGATCCTGGAGGGTTTCGGTTTCTCCTCATCATCGTTTTTTATTCCGTCTTTATTCGAGTTGCTGTTTTCCAGGCAAAATGAACTCGAAATAATTTAGGCACGGCTGCTGTTTGATTTGAGGAGAAAATGATATTGTAATAGTTGTATATGTAAAAGCCACTTGTCTGCTTTTGTCTCCTTTTTCAAACCTTTCCATCTCCTTTATTCTCTGATTGTTTTTGAAATGTTGATATTGATCCTGGTAGAAAAGAGATGGAAAGTGAGGCAGGTGGGTTTAAGCAGAGGAAATCACCGGAGTGCAGACGAAAATAGAGCCGGTGCAGGAATGAGACGTGATTATAGTCTTTACGAGCATGATTTCAAAACAAACAATTGATTATCCTTCAGTGACTACAAATCTCTGCGTTCACTCAGCCAACTGGAGTGAGGAGCCGTATAGATTTTATAGATCTGAGCCAGCCTGTGTTTTACAAGCGTCTCTAAGTCCGTGGAACAACAAATAACAGCAAATCCCTGGAGTCTAATGCCGGGATCAGACGGCACAACATTTATGTCTTTCCAGATGCTTCTGCATATCCACGTTAATCATTCCACTCGTATTGGACAAGACGTCCTCTTCGCTTCTCAGCTGCAAACTGGAAGACGTCTTATCCACTGAACCGAGTTTTCTACAAAGCACTGAGGTCTGAATTCAGTTCTTGTCCCTAAGAAGCTACGAGACCAAACAGGCCATTAACACCTGAGAGTCTGAAGCTTCATGTTTGTTCCGTAGTTTCATCTGATCTGTTACTTCTGGGTTCACGTTGTAATTTAGGGACTAAAGAATTTAGTCTGACATACGTACGTCCTGTCGTCACCTATGTGGGCGGAGTCTACCTGTACTCGACTCTGATTGGTTTGCACACAGCGTCTGACGTGGGCGTGTTGTCATTTGGGGGGTGGGGAAGCTTCATTTCGGTCCATTGGTCCGGACCCTGATCTGAGGAAAACCTCTCACACCTGAAGTTTCAGACCAAACAAGGTCGGAGTGAAACGTCTTCAACTTTTATATAACCTCAGTTTATTGTCACTTCTTTGATTTTTTTATATAATACAAAGAGTTTTGCTTTACCTGAAATTGCGCCTCTGAATCGGTGAATCCTGATAATTAAGGTCATGTAATTATGGCTCCTGTTTATGAGTTATTGATATTCATAAATAGATTTGCACAGTGAAATGATTGAAAACGGATTCTTCTCAGTTGTTTTTCTGTAGTTTGGTCCAGAAACATAAAAAATAACAAGACAACAATCAGCTGCCGATAACACCTGCTGTTATTAGTGTCAAATATAATCACGCATAAATAAAAACAGGCAAAAAACAAACTTTTTCACAAAAGTATTTCACTCATCTTGGTTTTTTGAAACCAGAAGTAACCATATTTGGAGGAGCGGGGGTGGAGCCTAACGGAGAGCTCGAGGACACGCCCACCTACACCTGTGGTATCCACCCCCAAACACATCCGGTGCTTTATGGTCTGTTTGACTCTAAATGATCATAAAATATTAAATGAACATCAGCTGTTTGAAGAAGACTTGAAACTAGAGACTGAGACATAAAGTTTTCAAGAGAATAAAGGTTTCAGGTCGTTCTACATTCTAGACTTTGGTGCAGACAGAAGTGTGAACATTTATTTTGAAAAGAGCTCCTCAATTTAAGACGTGAGCTCGAGGCTAATTTAGCATCAGGTGCTCTGCTTCCATCCTAATTGAGATGGACAGTCCACATGATGTGCAACAGCAAGCAGCTAACTGCAGCTGCACAGTAGTTAGTCAAGCAGCTACTGTACATAAGACTGATCTAATGGAGAGAAGAGGAAATCCATCTGTTGACAGCGACAGTAGCTGGAGGTGAGTGAGTGGCATGAGGGGGGTGAGAGAGATGAGAGGAGCGAGGGAAGGCGAGACCAAATCAGGAGTTGATGACAAGCGCGAGGAGGAGAGCAACAGGCAGAGGAGAGGAAATGAAAGGAGAGGAGGAGGAGGCTGGCGGAGACGAGGACAGACGACGGGTGAGGAGAGGAAATTAGAGAAGAGCAGATAAGACGAGAGGAGAGAACATGAGCCGTGGTTTGAGGAGGTGAGAATTAAATGTCAGTCTCCTCGTTGGTTTTCCGACCGTGACTCTCTGAACCTGCGAGTCACTGTACTCATCAGATACAGTCGATAGGAAAAGGTCACGTTCAGTCGCAGAGGTTTGTAGATATGTTCAAATTGACTCGTTACATGTTATTGTTATTTCAGAAGAGGACGTAACAGAGGATGGAAGCTTTGCAGGTAATAGTACAACTATAACATGTACATGACGTAGTATAAGTACACGTGAAGGCGGTAGAATCTGACCATGGTTAAACATACAATATATTACTTAAAAGGGATCGTTCAATCAAAACAATAAGAAAAGATCTCGTTCGATGATGTCATAAAGCAGCGCGGGATCATGGGAGTTGTTGTCTTCACCAAGTATTGTTACGTAATATATCTTTAAACTGTAAATTATCAATAATCCATTGTTATTGGAGACTTTCTAATATCAGCCTTGGCCCCTCAGGGTCCTCATCGGTGCGGCTGCAGACACAGCATCACGTGTAACAGAGAGTGAAGTTGAGGATCTGTGTTGTGAAGTTCAGGCAGGAAACTGGGATGTTGCGGTCGTGGCTGGAAATTGTTGATAAGGACGTCCGGAGCTGATTTGCAAAATGTGCGTCTGAGCCGCTCGTTATGTTTCCTAATTGATTGGAAATGGCTCCATTCTGCTGCTCCAACATCTGATCCTCTGTCATCGTATGTTCTCCAGCTGACAAACACTCCGCTGCTCCACATCTTTATCTTAACAAGCAGCGAGTGTCTGCAGCTGAGGGTTTGCAGTCAGCATTAATACGCATGATGCATGAACACACATTCCCTCTGGTTCAGCAGCAGGTTGCTGGTGCTGCTGCTGTAACCAAGATTCAGATTGTTAGAAACAAGAAAGGAGAGATGACATGGAGGTCGATCATCAAGGAGCGTTCCAGTGGTTTTACATTTCAAACTCAGGGTCCTTCTGATCGGGGTGGGGGGGGGGGAACAGCTGCGGAGGAGCTCTGTGAAGTCTGATGACTTCCTGGGGTGTGAAGATGTGGAGGTGAGTGATGAAAAGGTTCTGAAGACACTTATAAGAAGAGTATGTGTTCTTTGAAGAAAAGTACAATGAGCGGTACAATGTACGACCCACATCTTAAATGTGTGTTTTACAATAAACAAGACAGAATGTTTCAGCTCGGTGAAATAAATGAAATGTGAAACCACGTCCTTCTTTAGCTCTGATAAATAGGAGAAGATAAAGCTTCATAAATTGTAATTGAAGTGTGTAATCATGTTGTGTCTTCCAGTGACACAACATGACCCTTTTTAGTCACATCTGGATTCAGGGGCAAGGCAGAATAATGTGATAATGCAGCTGTGCAAAGAGAGACGCCACATCTGCAGATGTACCAGGAGTAGACGACTGATGCAAAGAGACGACGGCCCAGGGCTGAGGAATGGTTAATCACAGAGACGGGTGAGGTAGGAAGGTCTGGGAGGATGAGATGGTGGAAGAGTGAAGTAATGAAGGGGTGAGAGAAATGCTGAGAGATGAGACCTGTGACTGAAATAGAAGAGGGATGTAATGATGAAGGGATGAGAGCGTTGAGGTGAGAGGGAGAAATGAACAGCGATAGAGAGAGAGAGAGAGAAACAGAGCAGGCGAGGGAGGATGAAATCAGAGTGTGAGTGAAGACATGAGATGGACAGAGGACGGAGGAATGAGGGAGGATGGTGAAAGGAAAGGTGAGGAGGAGAGGAAGAGAGGAAGCAGCTGCGTGTGGCCCTGACCGAGCGAAGCCATTTGTAATCCAACCAGGATGTTAATGAGGAGGAGGCGTGGAGCAGTGAGTGGAGGTGGGAGTGAGAGGGTGATGAATCAGAGCCGACTGCCACCCCCCGATCTTTTATCTCTTCTCTGACAGGCGGCGTCAAAGTGCAGCGTGACGTCCTGAAGGCCCAACGATCTATTACAGCCCCCCCCCTTCATGATGATCCATCCACCGGGAATCACCAGGAAGAGGTGGTGCTCCACCGACGCTCTCACTGTGCAGGGGGAGTTCACAGAACAACTCCCATCATCCCATGCTGCTTTACGATGCACTGAGCTTTGAGACCAACGTTACAAACAGGTGGTTGCTATTCGTACCATAAGATATAATCCTGCTGGGGCCTCATGTGGAGGTGATCAATACCAGTAGAGTTTTTAATTTCATCTAAAACAAACAGAAAACAGTTAAAGAGTGAAACTTGACACAATCAGCTGGTGAAGCTGCATCTCAGAGGTTCAGTTGAGAGAAAGGCAGCAGGTGGGGAGTTGGATTCGTAGGAAGAAGCTCCCAGATGTGCAGTAATTATTGAAATGTACGATAAATAGGATCATTTTGTTGTGTTTACACATGTTGTGATCACATTGCATTACATATGAATTCCCTCAGGTAACAGACACAGGCCTTTCTTCAGACATGACACCTGCACCCTCTGACACAGGCTGCTCCTCTAATCCACTGCCCGAGTCCCTGACCCGTCTCAGCTTGTGCTCTTACTGGTGCCATGATGGCACCGGCACAGGATCTGATGATCCAGAGTAAAGCTCCACCGCACACGTTCCAGAGGAATGTTGGAGGAGTTTACTCGTCAACAGATTTATCTGGTTTGGACTTGGCTCAGACTTAATTGGAAGTTCCAACATCCACTGCCAGGATGATGCATCGCACCCAAACAGCCCGGCAGTGTGTGGCAGCGGAGCGGCGGCTTGATCTCTCTGAGAAAATGAACGTCTGTCTTCGCTGGCGGAGCCGCTGACAGATAGACTCGCTCGTTTTCTGTTTGGTCGATGTTCTTTGTTTGTCACTGCTGGTGTTGATCTCTTCTCCTCGCTGCTTTATTTCAACTCTATTTCTGTCTGTCTGTCTGAATCTGTTTTCTCTGCTGCCTCAGCCCCCGAAAATCCCTAATTCTGTTTCCGTAGCTTCTCTCGTCTCCTGCCACCCGTCTTGTTTGAGCTCTGACTGCCATATAATCATTGAAGACGTTAGAGGGTGCTCGGGGAGGTTTATGGAGTATTTAGTATCAGCGAGGGGCTCTCACTTTTAATTTTCTTTTGTTTATCTGTTGTCTGGTAGCTTTAGCACAGCCTGGACTTAATGCCTGAGTCTAAACGAGAGTGTTTATGTCTTGGAGTCTGGAGTTTTGTTGGCTAAAGCCCCCGTGGTGATTTTCATTCTGTCAAGACAGTGTATGTCTGAGTTTTAACAGTCTGTGTGTGAGTCTGTTTGTGAGTCTGTGTGTGTGTGAGTGTGTGTGTGTGAACCGATGCACTTCTTGTGTGATTTAAACAGCTTTGCTCCGCGCTCAGGGGCCACAGTGGGGTCGGACATTCTGCTGACGGGATGTGTTTACCCCATTTAAAACAAATCTGCAGATGGTTATTCATTCTCATATACTTTCCAATTTCAGCGCCGCTGGTTCCGGGTGAATCCGAATAAATGTGAAGTTAAAAAATATTGGATGTGAGGAGCTTCTAAACTCAAAGGATCGGCCTCACCTCCTCCGACCCGCTGACTCAGTTTCGGGGTAAATGCGGCGGAGACAGTGTTTTGAAACTGTTGTCATTGTCATTTAGCGATTTTGTATTTTTCACTTTACCTGCTTGGTGCATTTTGAAAAAACGAAACCATATCTCAGCACAAACGTCGACTCGACCACATTCCAACATTAGTTCAGGTGGATCGTGAAGACGCTTGTTATGTAATGTACTGAGAGGTGTAGGACTCAAATGCTTTCGGAGACAGAGATGATCAAGAATAACTTTTACTGTATGGTTACGGTACACGGAGTGGCAGTCCAGTAACAAACACAATATACCAATACGTGTCAGGCAGCAGCAGAAGTCGAAGGAGATCCAGTCCAGGTTCGATACACAGGTGAGGCAGTCCAATAACAAACACACAATTTCGAAGAGGGTCAGGCGGTAGCAGGGTTCGGTAAAGATCCAGTCCAGGTTCGGTACACGGGTAGACAAAAGTTGACCAGGCAGAGGTACCGACAGGGAGGAAGCAAAAGCGGAGTCGATTACACAGACCGGGGTCGGAAGCACTAGAGACTTAATTAACATAGAAATCGCTGGGATGCTTGAAACACGGGGAAACAAAGACGAACTGGCAACACGACACAGGAACACACAGACTAAATACACTAGGTGATGAGGAACAGGTGCAAACAATCGGGGAGGAGCAGACAATCAACAAGGTGGAGCACACACAAGGCAGGGAGTGAGGAGTCTGAAACGAGAGGAGAGATGAGTAACCAATCACAACCCAGAACAGAAGAATAAACGATAAACATCAGGCCAACTTAACTAGTACGCAGGGCTGGATGTAACAGTACCCCCCCCCTTAGGGACGGCACCGGACGTCCCAGGCTGGTCAGGATGAAGGCGGTTAAAGTCTTGAATGAGGGTCGGATCAACAATGTTCTTTGTTGACACCCACGCCCTCTCCTCAGGACCGTACCCCTCCCAGTCTACCAAGTATTGGCGGCCGCGACCGCGGTGGCGAACTGCCAAGAGGCGTTTGACCGTATACACCGGACCTCCATCGACGATCCTGGGAGGAGGAGGGGGCTTGGTGGGAGGGACCAATGGACTCTCCAATGCAGGCTTGATCCGGGACACGTGGAAGGTGGGATGCACCCTCATAGACCTGGGAAGCTTGAGTCGTACTGCAGCGGGGTTGATGATCCTGGAGATGGGGAACGGACCAATAAACCGGGGGGCCAACTTGCGGGACTCCACACGTAGGGGAATGTCACGGGTGGACAGCCAAACTCTATTGCCAGGTTGGTACGTGGGTGCAGAAGTCCGTCGTCGGTCCGCCATCCTTCTTGCACGGACTGAGCTTCTTAGGAGGACCTCACGGACCCCACTCCAGACCCGACGGCACTGATGGATGAACCTCTGGGCAGAGGGAACGTTGACTTCCTTCTCTAGGTCGGGGAACAGTGGTGGTTGGTAGCCATAGGCACACTGAAATGGGGAAAGTCCGGTAGATGAACTGGGTAACGTATTGTGTGCGTACTCTACCCAGATGAGATGATTACTCCAGGTAGCCGGGTTTTGGGAGACAAGGCATCGCAGTCCGGTCTCCAGTTCCTGGTTCATCCGCTCCGCCTGGCCGTTGGACTGGGGATGGTATCCGGAGGAGAGACTGACTGTGGCGCCGAGGAGGGAACAGAACGCCTTCCAAAACTGGGAAACAAACTGTGGACCCCGGTCTGACACCACATCCTTCGGAAACCCATGGATGCGAAAAACATGCAACAGGACAGCCTCCGCAGTTCCTTTGGCAGAAGGTAGCTTGGGCATGGGAATGAAATGAACCATCTTAGAGAATCGATCAACAACTGTTAAGATAGTGGTGTTACCTTTCGAGGGAGGCAACCCGGTAACAAAGTCCAGAGAGATGTCAGACCAGGGCGATGGGGCACAGGAAGTGGCTGCAGAAGCCCAGAGGGTGGACGTCGCGAGCTCTTGTTCTGAGCACACACGGCACAGGCAGTCACATATTCCCTGACCTCTCCCTCCATGGATGGCCACCAGAAGCGTTGTCTGACCACAAAGAGAGTCCGCCGTATCCCAGGGTGACAAGAAACCCGGGAGGTATGAGCCCAATGGATGACCTGGGAACGAAGTGGAACAGACACAAACAACCGGTTCGGGGACAGCCCTCCGGCACCTGACTATTAATATTTTCCTGTCTGACCTTTTGTTCAATTCCCCAGGTAACGGCCCCTACCACACAGGATGGAGGCAAGATATTAGAGGGGAACCTCGGGGCAGAACCAGGGTCAAACAAACGAGACAGTGCATCTGCCTTAGCATTCTTGGAACCAGGGCGATATGACAAGGAGAAATTAAATCGATTAAAAAACAAAGCCCACCTGGCCTGTCTGGAATTGAGTCGTTTGGCGGACCGGATGTACTCAAGGTTTTTGTGATCAGTCCAAACCAAGAACGGCTGCTCTGCTCCTTCCAACCAATGACGCCATTCCTCCAGAGCCACTTTAATAGCCAGCAACTCCCTATTCCCACATCATAATTTCGTTCAGCGGAGAGAGTTTCCGAGAGAGAAAGGCGGAGGGATGGAGTTTCTTGTCCACTTGTGATCTCTGAGAGAGGATCGCCCCAACTCCTACGTCAGAGGCATCCACCTCAACCATGAACTGAAGACTAGGGTCCGGGAGTGTGAGGACCGGGGCAGTAGTAAATGTCTCCTTCAATCTTTGAAAAGCTCTCTCAGCCGGTAGTGACCACTGAAACTTCATGTTGGAGGAGGTCAGTTTATGCAATGGAGAAGCAATAGTGCTGAAGTTTCTAATGAACCGTCTGTAAAAATTAGCAAAACCCAGAAAGCGTTGGAGATGTTTGCGAGAAGTAGGAGTAGACCACTCCGTCACAGCGCTAACCTTTGCCGGATCCATCTGGATGTTGTCTTGAGAGACGATGAACCCTAGGAAAGTGACGGAGGACACATGAAATTCACACTTCTCTGCCTTTACAAAGAGTTGGTGGGTGAGAAGACGCTGGAGAACCTGGTGAACATGCTGGACATGAGTGTCCTCATCTGGGGAGAAGATGAGGATATCATCCAAATAAACAAAGACATATTTATTCAACATGTCGCGGAGTACGTCGTTAACCATCGCCTGAAATACCGCTGGCGCATTAGATAAACCGAATGGCATCACAAGGTACTCATAGTGTCCACTGGGGGTATTAAAGGCCGTCTTCCATTCATCCCCTTCTCTTATCCTCACCAAGTGATAGGCGTTCCTCAGGTCCAGCTTGGTGAAGACCTTAGCGTTCCTTAGTAGCTCAAACGCAGAGGAGATGAGGGGAAGAGGATACCGATTCTTGATGGTTATCTCATTCAATCCCCGATAATCAATACAGGGGCGGAGTGTCTTATCTTTCTTGGCAACAAAGAAGAACCCAGCTCCGGCAGGAGAGGAGGACGGCCGAATAAGTCCTGCCGCCAGGGAAGAGTCAATATACTCGGTCATAGTCTTTACCTCCGGGGAAGACAAAGAATAGAGGCGCCCCCTAGGGGGTGAACTACCTGGTAGCAGGTCAATGGCACAGTCATAAGGTCGATGAGGCGGTAGAGAGGTAGCCCGAGTCTTGTTGAAGACTTCCTTGAGGTCTAGGTACCATGAAGGCACTCTGGAGAGATCTGGGAAATCGGAGTCCAAAGAAGCTGAGCAAGGCGAGGTAACAGCAGAACGAGAAACAGGAAGTTCCAGACAGCTGGGAGATGAAACATCAGAAGAGTGAGATACTTTGGAGATAGAAACGGCACGAATGCAGGTGACAGAACACTTCCTGTCCCAACCTGTTACTTCCCCTGTGACCCAGTTCATGTGGGGGTTATGTTTGGAGAGCCATGGAAAACCCAGAATGAGAGGGTGTGATGGAGAGTTAAAAAGGTGAAAGCTCAGAGATTCAGTATGTTCTTTGGAGATAGTCATTTGAATCGGATCAGTCCGGTGAGTTATTTTACATAGTAAGCGTCCATCTAGAGCGTGAGCCTCTAATGGCTTGGGAAGAGGAATTAATTTTAAATTTAATCTCTTAGCTAACCTCCAGTCCATAAAGCTCTCGTCAGCCCCGGAGTCAACTAAGAAAGGATAAATGACAGTCTGAGATGGTGTGATAAGCACTGCTTGCATAAGAGGTCGAACAGACGAAATAGTAGTGTGGCTCACCAGTGTATATCTTGCAGTTGCCTGGTCCCTCACTGGACAGCCTGAGAGGTAGTGGCCCATCTGCCCACAATAGATGCATCTTCCCTCACGGACTCGACGTTGACGCTCCTCTGGACTGAGCTTGGTACGACCCAGCTGCATGGGCTCCTCCGTACCCGCAGAGGGCGCTGGTGCGACGGACGCGGGTGTGAACCGAGCCGGAGCTCGCCAGGACGGTTGAGTGGTAGTCGACTGTCCCCTCTGGAAAGGTGCAGAATAGTCAGGCCTGGATTTCCCACGATCCTGAAGACGTCTATCAATCTTGACGACCAGTGCTATGAGAGAGTCCACATCTTCTGGCAATTCGCGATTGATTAACTGATCCTTTATGGGCTCTGCTAACCCATACAGGAACGCGTCAAACAAGGATTCCTCATTCCAGCCACTATCGGTCGCCAATGTGCGAAATTCAATGGCATAATCAGAGACACGCCGATTGCCCTGGCGAAATCCCATCAGTGCTCTCGCTGCCTCTCGACCTGGGTTAGTGGTGTTGAAGATCTTGCTCAGTGTATTAGTAAACAGCTGAACCGAGGAGCAGACGTGCGAGTTTCTTGCCCACTCGGCAGTCGCCCATCTCTCTGCCCTGCCAGAGAGATATGATATCACGTAAGCCACTTTGGAGCGTTCTGTCTGGAAAGATGGTGCATTTAATTCAAAGTGGAGCCCACACTGGACCAGAAAAGGCCGACAGTCTCCAGAATCCCCAGAAAATCTCTCGGGACGGGAGAGACGTGGTGGGATAGCAGGCGGAGCAATAGTGGGAAGTGAAACTAGAGCGGGAGCTGAAGCTGGAGCTGGAGCTGGCTCTAGAGCCGCACTCGGAGCGGTGAGGGTGTCAAGACGATCCATGAGCTGTTGGAACCGATCAGTCAGAAAACTAACCTGACTGTGAACATTCTCCTGGCGTTCCGACATCCCTTGCATCTCGAGGCGAACCGCGTTAAATTGTTCCTCCGTCTGATGAAGTCGTTTGCCTTGTGCCTGCAGTGCAGCGCGCACGGAATCGGAGTCGGCTGAATCCATCTTTATGGCCAGTTCGTACTGTAATGTACTGAGAGGTGTAGGACTCAAATGCTCGACTCGGAGACAGAGATGATCAAGAATAACTTTTACTGTATGGTTACGGTACACGGAGTGGCAGTCCAGTAACAAACACAATATACCAATACGTGTCAGGCAGCAGCAGAAGTCGAAGGAGATCCAGTCCAGGTTCGATACACAGGTGAGGCAGTCCAATAACAAACACACAATTTCGAAGAGGGTCAGGCGGTAGCAGGGTTCGGTAAAGATCCAGTCCAGGTTCGGTACACGGGTAGACAAAAGTTGACCAGGCAGAGGTACCGACAGGGAGGAAGCAAAAGCGGAGTCGATTACACAGACCGGGGTCGGAAGCACTAGAGACTTAATTAACATAGAAATCGCTGGGACGCTTGAAACACGGGGAAACAAAGACGAACTGGCAACACGACACAGGAACACACAGACTAAATACACTAGGTGATGAGGAACAGGTGCAAACAATCGGGGAGGAGCAGACAATCAACAAGGTGGAGCACACACACAAGGCAGGGAGTGAGGAGTCTGAAACGAGAGGAGAGATGAGTAACCAATCACAACCCAGAACAGAAGAATAAACGATAAACATCAGGCCAACTTAACTAGTACGCAGGGCTGGATGTAACATGTTAAACTGCAGCTCTCTGGGCTAAAGTCCCACTGTTGTGCCGCGAGTGGATAAATTAACTTTTAGATTTTAGATTTATGAAGCTTGCTGAAGGTGGATGATGACGGGGCTTTTTTCCCGCCTGCACATTTATTTATGTTTTGAATAAAATAGTGCAGGGAAGTAAAGAAGTGGACAGAAGGAACGGGACTGAGTTTAAAGATTAGAAACCAGATGACACAGAAGTCCACTGACGGATATGCACCATTTTAATAACACTTTAAATCCTCTGACTAACGTTGCTCTCTTTATTCTCACGTTGTTTTTGAGTGGGACCTGCACCCTGACTCGCAGAGTTCGGCATCTCGTTCCCATGTTGGCTGTGACGTGTCCTCTGGAGGGGATGAAGCTGAATCTTAGGGTTTGTCTGTAATATACATATATATATATCAGAGTTTCACCTGAAAGCAACAGCGGATTAATCGATTGTCTTGGCCAAGGACATCTTGACTTAGAAGGGAATCGAACCACCAGCCTTCCAGTTGGAGCCTGGGCCACAGGCGCCTTTTCGGGGTAATGTCAGAGGTATAAACAGGTTTTATTCTTCTGTTTTTGGATTTCTGTATTACACTTTTTATATGAAAGGTGTTAGGAATGTACAGTGTTGCAGCCACAGCTCTGAATTATTTGGTTTAATCCTCCCGACGCCAGGTTGATACCTAAACTGTTGCAGGTTGTTGGAAACTCCCCATGAGTCTGATAAATCCTGTCAGTGAGGTGGTATCTCTGAAGTCACAGAGATACCACCCCCCCCCAACACTCGGGAGGATTCACCAGCTCTGACAAACACCCACAGTTTAAGCCATCCAATTATTTCTCCTCCTTCCGCGGCACCGGTATCTCTTCATAGACAAAGATAACTCACCACAGGTGTCCGGGACGGGGCTGTAATACCCGACCTAATACTTTCATTTCTGTGGTTAAACGGAGCAAATAGAAGAGTAAACACACTCCCACGGCCCCCCCGCTCTGCCAACCAATCCTGGGTAATATCCTCAAAAGAAGCTGCCAAATTAATCAGATCTCCTCCTCCTCCTTCCTGGAGCGGCCGGCGCTGGGGGAGACACCTGATGTAATCACTCCAACACGCTGTGTGTGTCTGTGTGTGTGTGTGTGAGAGGGAGTCCACTTCACGCCATGAGAATCCAGGGTTGGGGGGCAGCAAACGTTTATCATATCACACACACACATCCACACACACAATGTTACGACACATTTCCCCCGACAGCTATGATGAGCCGAGCCGATTCATGCAGAAAATTGTTCGCAACCCCCACTTCAGCTCAAACAGATTCTTATCTCAGTTACATCCTCCCCCCGCTCCATGTCCACATCCCTGTGGTGCCCCCTCCCTCCTGTGTCCCCTTCTCTTTTCTCGTTTATCACTTAATGGTGGCTGAGCTCTCTCCCAGTGAAACGATGGGCTGAAGGAAAGTGAGACACACACAGAAAGAGGACGGGGGTTTCGGGCCACATGTGCCGCCACATAAATAAAAAGAGAAACTGAAATCACAAAACTTATTTTACGTCTTTTTCTGCAGCCTCCCCGGGGATCAGGTCTCTCTCTCTCCGCGGAGTGAAGGTCGCTCCGAGCTTCACTCTTCTCTCCCTCTTTGTCTGCTTTTGTTCGTCCATCAATTATTTTTCTTTTTCTCCAGAGAGGTTGAGATGTTTTTGTCAATTAGGCCGTTCCACCGTCTGTCATTCACGTCCCTGGGGATAGAAGCCGTGAGGGAGGCTCTTCTCCTCCTGTGTCCTGGTGGCCATGAGAATAACAGGCTGAAAGAATAAAGGCTTAGAAGTTCAAATATTAACACGGGGGGGTGTCCATTCTTAATTAAACCGTGTTAACGTCAGAATAAAAAGTCGTCTGTTTCCACTTTGACTGTACTTTCACTCCGAGTGGGGCTCGGTGTGGAGATGGAGGAGAGAGGCTGCAGGGACAGTGATGACAAAGTGGATTACAATCACCAGGAGATATGAGCTTAAAGCTGCTGACACACAGAATATCCTCTTCTCCTCTTTTAGGATTCTGTGCATCTTTAAATCTTCTCTCAGGCCGTGTTCACAGACTCTGGAGACACGACAGGATCCCACTTATTGTGAATTGAACCTGAAAACACATGCTGGCACAGATGAAACGCCGACGCTCAGAGGGCACAAAGTGGGGAGTTCGGCACAGAGACAGAAAACAGAAGCACATTTTCCTCTAAATAGAAGAACAAACAAAAGACCGGTTGTCACAGTCGACAGCTTTGAGATTCCTCTTGTTGAATAAGTAAAAACAAGCACTTTAAACCACTTAGTCCGATGGCCAACCAATCAGGGAGGAGCATGTTAACAAGAAGAAGCTCGGAGCAAACACCGGCTTCAATCTCCCAGAAGATAAGACACCGTGGTTCTGTCTTTTCATCCCTCGTTCCCACGACGACACAGACAAAGAAATGTCGAGAACAAACCAGGTTGCATCGGGGTCGGTTGTTTACACGGCGTCTGCAAACAAGAAAAGACCTGCAGGTGTTTTCCAGCTCGGAGAAGCTTCAGGTGACAGACGGTGGAGATGGAAGAGGCTCAGGTCTCACGAGGTTCTTCATGACATCCAATCGTCTCTGAGTTCAGTGAATTTCAAGGATTAAAATCTGGTGATATGTGAAGATATGTGCAGACGTGGTGTCAGTTATAATTGAACAGTTATTTTTACTTTGACTGTTTTCTGATAAAGCTTTTCCACTTCATACCATTTAAACGCACGTCTACGTTGTGGTATTAGCATTTTTTACTTTAAGAATAGCTTCGCCCATCAGCTCTGAGCTCGACTATAGAGCCAGAAAGTGGGTCGGCGGGGGGGGGAACCTGTTTCATGACGATCATCACTGGTCCTGCAGGTTCACAGCGACTTCACCCTTTGATACACAAGCTATGAAAACACCTTCTAATGCACAACATGACCCGTATTCACTTCCTTTGTTATTTCATGCATGGCTGAGTGTATTGTTCACAAAGCAAGAAAGGAAAAATACAAATAATGATTTGTGGGAATCAAAAACAAGATATGTAATGAATACCTGGAATATTAAATTATAAAATACATTTATTTCAAAGATAAAGCAAAGAAACACTCAGCCATGCGTGAAATAACAAAGGAAATGAATACAGATCATTATTGCCCCATGTTGTGCATCAGAAGGGAAGTGATACAAAAACAAAATTTATTCAAAAGTTGGGAAAGGACCGAATGACAAAATTAATTTACTGCAAAGATATAGAAAAATTAAAACTGAATAGTTGTGTATCAAAGGGTTAAAACTATAACTTTGGTTATAAATTGTCAACACTAATTCCAACATGTGTCGCTTCATTAAGTCAAATCATTACAGATTTTCAGATCTAAGATCATGAGTCACTCTTCAGTTTGTCTTTAAACAAACCGTCAGAACAGTTTTCCTCAACATTTAACGTGTTCTGTGTTCTGCAGCGTGTGCGTGGACGACTGAAGTTTGAGAAGTTTGAGAAGTTTCCAGGTTTCACTGAGAGCTTCGCACCTGAATCCCATCGAGACACTGAAACATGCTGTCAGAGTAGAAGCTGATGGAGACACTGGGAGTCAGTGGCGGTGTTTCTCCTTCCGTCTCTCCGCCTCACACTCGCCTCTGAAACCGCTGCACACAAACTCCTATTTCAGAGTTTCTTCAGGTGTAGTTTTCTGCTTATTGTGTTGTTTTGCTCCCTTGTGGGGATTTGTGTGTGTGTGTGTATATATAGCAACTATTTTTCTTGCAGCGAGCTTTAATGTCGGGCCTTTATCTGTGTGTCGCGTTCAGATAAAGCTGCGCTCATGAATACAGGAGGGGAAGCTCCAGCTTTGTTTTTGCGCCTCTAAGCATCCGCCATCAATAACACATGCTTTTCTGGGGCTAAAGATAATTGTTGTAATTCATCATCATTGCTGGAGAATAACATTTAAAACAAATCAGTGAGCAGCCGGAAATCTGGCTGAGAGCAGATTGATGTCTGGTGACACCGGCTTCTCGTTCTGGATAAATGTAACTAACAACGGTTCCTCAATGCAGAGAGTCTATCAGATGCAGCTTTTAGTTTCCAGATCCAAACTTTAATTTGGGACTTTTCCTGCCGGACGACAACTTCTGACCCTTTTCACAGCCGCTGACGAGTTAATCTGCGTGTTTCAAGTGTTCCAGTCATGACAATGGGAATAAACCTGATTCATTACGAGTGACCGACACACCAACAGACTGATAAACTGTCAGTTTCTGCTTCATCACATGTTTGAAGTTATAGCAGCAAAGTCAAGAGTAAAGAAGAGATGCAGTCAAACGAAGACTAAAACTAAACGTCCCATTAACTTTCATAAAACTGTGGATTTCTCATTCTCATGGAAACATTTTGGATAATAATAACTTTATTTGTATAGCACTGATCTAAACAAGGTAACAAAGTGATTCACAGAATCAGTGGCAAAAGATGAATGAACTGAAATAAAAGGTTTTACATTCAGGTTCAGTTTTCAGGGTCAAATCATTACATTAAGGTCGAGACATTAAACTTTATAGAGAATCCACCAGTTCCCAGAATGAGGAGGATGTGAGAACACAAGGTAACTGAGTGTATAACAGAGGTCCGGGTGTTTCTGTTGGAAGTGAACGTCCTGCGTCTCGATGGCAGCAGCGTGAGCGTGAACGAGGTGGAAGGAGCAGTTTGAGCGTGACGGAGCCGAGCAGCTGATCCTGAAGCAGGTGGACAGGCGGCGTTAGTGCTGACGCAGGCAGACACACACAAACACAAGTTATCAAGAACAAGTCTGAAGCACAACGAAGCACAACGAGGCACAACGACGTTCTGAGGAGCTGCTGATCGGACCCGGAGGTTCGATACCTGCAGCAGGTGAGAGGTTGATTGGCAGTGATGAGGTTCTGGACTGTGATTGGTCAGGAGGAGCAGGAAGTGAAGGCCACGCCCACCCAGTGGTACACACACATTCCATCCAGGTGCACAACAAGTGGACCAGAAACAGCCAGATCTATAATAATATTAATAACTTTATTTATATATCACTTATACTACAAGGCTACAAAGTGCTTCACTAAATACATGGTACAAAAATATAGGAAAATAATGCTGCGGCTAAAGATGTTTAAGAAACGGCATAAAATGTAGTTTCAAGTAAAAGTAAGATCTCACAATCCCAACATTAAAATCTGTTTATTTATTTTATCATCTCTGTTTTCTAGTTCAGCTGTTCCTCGGTTCGGTTCCACGAACACACGGTGGGTTCTACTGAAAACAAACCAGAACGTCAGGCGTCCTAATGGTTTGATGAAGTGTTTCACGGGAGAATTACACGCGTGCGATCCATCATTAAAAGAGCTTTTTGATCGATATCATTACTTTAAAGATTGACAGCGTAGGTTAATTTAAAGTACTTTGCTCAGATTTATCCTCTTGAGTAGAACGTCGTTGTGGTTATTTAAACGCCATTGGCCAATACATGAGAATTGGGAGCGTCAGTGCTGATGGGGTCACTCTGCCCTTCTTATGATGAGGTTCCCTCTCAAACAAAAGTTGAGGGCACTTAAAAATTCTATTATAAGATCGCACAACTTTTCACATTAATGCTCTTTGCTGAATATCTAAAAAAACAACGGACGCAGACATTTTATTTGTGAGTGAAAACTGACAGACCAACGTTTTTGTGCACTAATTTCCTTCTAGACGGTTGAAATAAGATAATAAGAATTGAAATAACATAAATATATAAAGAATAATCCAAATCAACTCATGTGACTACAGAAGTTTTATGAATGTTTCTAATCCGTCCATGTTCAGGCAGCTAAAACCAGGTCATCCTCTCGTATGAAATATTAATTTGCTGACGTCTTGTGGGAGTTAAGAAGTGAACAAGAGTCTCTGGCATCACACGCCCACCCTTTGTTTGCCCAACCAGCCATGCACCTGCCCCCCCCCCCTCAAGGATATAACAAGGTTGTGCTTGGAGAGAAGACCGTCGCTGTTTGCACAAACTCAAAGGAACAAAACGAATATAGGTCATTTAAAGTGACGAATGTTTTTTCCGGCGAGAGTCTCAAGCGACCGTCCACAGATTCACACATCAGAGGCACATTCAGTATGAAACACTTCACTACAAAAACTTCAAATCTCTCGATTCTCAATAATTCATAATCTTAAACCGTTTCCAGACATGACCTCCGGAGAAAATCCGGAGAATCGGCTGCGGCGTTTATCCAGAGTTTTATTTTCACACATGCACAACGCAGCGAGCGGTTCTCTGCACGGATTCTTTTGGTTTTTAGTTTTTCCGTCTGTCGCATGTTAGAAGATTCATCAACCACTCGCTCACAGTGAATCTTTCTTCACGTCAGGAAGATGAAGATCGTAGAAACTCCAGAGCATCTCATTTAGATATTTGTGTTCACACATGCTCATCTTCTTCCAGAGGAGTCGACCTTAATATTAACAAAAGATTTAATGAGGTCATGTTTTCACTTCTGCCCGTTTGTTGGTTGGTTAATTTGTTTGTTAGCATGATTACTCAAAAAACTACAGGATGTATTTCAGTAAAACTTTGTGGAAGGATTTAGTAAATGCCGAACGATCGTCAGATGTCGGAATTTCTTTTCCTCTTTGTTTAATGTTGTGAGACAGAACATTTTTTTGGGGGGAAACATTTTTGTTGATTTCCCAGAAATGAATTCATGGATCTTTTTGTTTGCAATAACTGTCGGGCCTTGGCAGAGGTTTGCTTTCTACTGAGCGCCAATTCTATTTTATTCATTCTGTGAATTTTAATTGCTTGATTTTATTGAGTCCATTCGTTTTTTTTATCATATTACAAACTTGTAAAGCACTGAGTAACTTTGTTTTGAAGTGTTCTATACAAATGAAGATCATGATCAACATGCACGTTTTTTAAAGATGCTGTTGAAGTATTACAGGGAGGCTGATGACTCTGGAACTGGCAGTTCGACGGAGCACGGAGGATCAAGGCTGCTCCAGAGAGCTTAGACGCTGCTGAAAAATTAATGACCAAACACAGACATCTACATCATGTAAACACTGCAAATAAGATGTCTCTGTCAGCACAGAGCGGAAACGTGGCTTAACGATCCTGGGTTTTTATGGCTGCTGCTGAACAGAGCCTGAATTATACAGCGAGACGTGTGCGCTGCTTATGACTCCTGCTCCGGCTAATGTGAGTTTCTTGTGAAAACAAAGTCGGCGAGGACACACATCAACCGCACACATTGACGCATGTTCCTCCCTCGCACGCACACACTCAGCAACACGGATACTCAACCTCTGCTGTGTGGACGCTTTCCTCCGGGGAAATATGGTCGAGTGAAGTTTCTGCGAAAAACTAATTTAAACTTTGTATGTCGGCCGTAGAACAATCGTATCTGCAAACGCACCGTCAAATAATGCAGAAAACACTGATTAGTGCGGCTTACGAAGGAGGCTTAATTAACACGTGGAAAGCTTTAAGAAATAACAGATAACTGAGAATAAATAGGAGGATTTAAAAAAAAAATAGTTTCTCAAAGCTGCTCCGGTTATGTTTGTATATTGATGGTAACATGGAGTTGTGCCTATTTGCCTGTTTGAAGTCAGAGGGCTCTGTCGATACCACGGGCTTCACATTCTGGGACCTGGCATCAGTTGAGTGATTCAGCCATTATTTATTCATCCGAGCAGCCACGACCACAGCTGAATGTCTAATCCTGAACAGAAGGGCCTTAATATTTCCTCTAATGGTCACCAGATATATTTGTGAGGCAGAAAGCTTTTAATAACCTGTTGAATCATCACTGAAACCCCCCCCCGCCCCCAACATCAATATCTGTAGAAAGAAGGTAAGAAAGGATGCAACACAATAGCTTTGGTCTTAGTTTTATTTTTTAATATTCTTTCCGTCAACTTCCTGTGAATGCCTTCGAGGACAGACTCTTTAAAAACCCTTGTGTGGCCGTCTGGAACCAACACAAACACTTTAGACGTGTTCAGACACTTGAGCCGAACAAGATCGTGAAGACCCGACGTTTGTATTTGAGTGTGCTGTTGCCCCTCCCTTCCTGAGGGTGGTGCTGTTTCACCTAGCGTGTCACGTTGAAGATGGCGACAAGTGATCGGACAGGAAACAAATATTATTATGGCTCGTTTTGTGTTTTGTTTTAGCTGCGTCTCAATCAGGGGCTGCATTTGAAGACCGATTGCATCACAACGATGCAAACGACACGTTTCAAAGTAAAAGCACGGTTTCATATCGCAGAGTCCTGGAATTTGGTTGAGCTACTTTTATTCAATGTCATACTGTCATACCACACGCAGAGAAGAATGATCGGCCCACACCGAATGCAATGATGACACTTGGGTGGTCTGTTTGCCAGATCTGGGCCATAAGTGAGTTAAATGCAACCAAGAAGCAACCACATAAACCACGACTGGCCCACACTCCTTTTTCCATCCGGCCCATATTTGGTCCACATTCTGTATCCTGATCCGGCCCAGATACCGTGTGACTGATGGCCTGGAACTGGCCTGAATATGGGCCACATGTGCATTTCTGTTCTGGCCCTGATCCGGCCCGATGTCGGCAGCAGCTCCGCAGTTCGCTCCAGCAGTTCGACGTCCCCATTAGTCAAGAAGTTTAGAGTCAATGGTCCCTAATGTGACTTCTGAGACAGACATACACGTATATACTACGTCTTCCCGTACTCCACAGCACCTGTGAGCCCCTCATCTCCATATCGCGGTCCCCGCCGCCGGCCTCAGGAGAGCAGTGAGCGCTGTCTGCTCTTGTTTTATACATAACCAGCAGGCTGATCTAATTACTCTGTGATGGAGAGCAGTCAATTTCACAGTCAGCCAGACATTTCTGCCGCCTAAAAATTGGGGCCACCCAAGTTTGATATATGAGGCAATAACCTGTAATGTAATGAAGTCACCTTCAGACCAAGACCCCTGTCACTGGAATAATAATGAATTATAACAAGTATAATAGTATTTAGGTTTGACACGCTGAGACTCTTTCCCTGTCTCCATCTTTCCCCTCCACACTCCGTCTTCCCCTCGCTCCCTCTCTCTCGCCCCAAATGGATTTTTCCTTTCTCTTTTTTCTTCTAGAAGGTGAAAATGTAAGTGACTTTAAAGTTTATGGCCGAGCCTGTGGAGCAGGCAGTTTGACTGTGGGCCTTAAATGAGACATATGCACAGGGTGAAGTATCAAACACCTCCAAGACTCACAGTTCAAACTAATTTACTTAAGCTAGGTGGACGGCCATAAAAATCAAATCTTGGTCCTGTCATCATAATCCTAATGTCATATTTAAAGTGATGAGCTCAGTAGCTTTATGTCTTGGCAAAATGCTGTGGGGGCATAAGAGAATCTGTTAAATATACAGTATCTGTGGTCGGGCTGAAATACGGCCCGGTCTGATGATGCTGGATCGTTTTTATTTCAGCTGCGGAACACGAGTGGAAGAGCAATAAAAACACGATGACACCACTGCATCAAAAAGAGACCGAAAGCTAAAGAGTGAGCTAATATTGGACATTTGAATTATTCAGGTGCAGGAAAACATGTCTTCAGATGAAAGCATTGTTTCCTAACACATACATTAAACATTAAAAAAGCAACTCTATGTCTGTGTGGTCTTTACAGCCAGTGGCATTGCATATTGCACACACTCATAGATCTCTGGCCCCTAAATATGACTCATGCTGGGTGGCACGGTGGAGTGGTGGTTAGCACTGTCGCCCAGCTGGGAGGTTTGAATCCCGGCCGTGGTCTTTCTGTATTGAGTTTGCATGTCCTTCCTTTGTTTGTGTGGGTTTTTACTCCGGCTGAGAGCTAAGAGATGTTTTATAGATTTTTGCAGCATTTCGGTGAATATTTGCTTTGGTTATTTCTTTCTTGAGTAACAATAGTTTTCCAGTAAGTTGTTAAATTAGTTCCCCGTCACATGTTTTTTTTCCGTTTCAAAGATTAGATTTAATGAGTTCTCCTGCTTGTTGGAAATCTGAGACCTCATGGGTTTTACTGAATGGCTGATCAGGGGTAGAGAATAATAACATCAGCCTCATGGGTTTAAAAGCATTTCTGTAATAATTGTTAAGATGTAAACAGTATTATATTTGTTTGCCATAAGTAGAAAACAATCAAACCTTTTTGCAGATGATGCAACACCCCAATGAACATGAATTCATGTTGGAATCCATCGTTTATGCTGCAGGAAAACTGGACTAACATCAATTTGAATGATTATAATAATCATCTTATTAAAAAGGCATCACGTGTAGTTGACAGCTTGTGTGATGTTGAGTCTCCATCTTCTACTCAAACCTCACGCGTCTGTTTCTTAAGCCTCGTGAAATCAAACCCACCAAACATCCTTCCCCTGCAGACAACTGTAAAAACGTTCATAAAGTTTTACAGGAGCGACACGACCAACCCTCAAATTCAAAGTGTGGTGACAATGACGAACGTGTGTAACGTGACCGTGGAGCCGACTCTTCCTTCCGAGGTTTCACATCTGGCAGCGGGGACGTCCTCATTTCCCTCAGTGCCTCTGCACAAGGTCACAGCTCTGTTCACTTTAGACACAGTGAACAGCAGCACTGTGGTTTTCCTGAGCCTCCCCCCCCCCAGCACAGAGATAGATGAAGAGGAGGCAGAGCAGCCCCCTGACAGATGTGTGTGTCTGTGTATGTGTGTGTGTGTGTGTGTGTGTGTTCTCTGAAATTGTAAACGCATCCCGTCCTTTCGGGGCCTTCACTCATGCGTACAGTGATCGGGATGTGCTGTCATGCCGACCTTTAGTGAACCTTGTTATCCAAAGTGTCCTCTGCAGTCACGTGATTTATTCCCAAAGCCCGGTGATGAAAGATGGAATTTAGTCACATCCTTCACATCAGGTGCGTTCACGTCGAGGTGTTTAGCCTGCTCATCAAACGCTTTATGTAAGATCACCTGTAACATCAGATATGTCCTTGTGTACCGTTCTTTGTTGTTTGTTCTTTGTTACACAAAGTTCTGCAGCTGCTGTTGCACTTTGGACCAAGACATATTTCCCCTTGGGGACAATGACGTATATTTGATTTGATCACAGGTGAAGAAAATGTCAGGTTTGCACACACGAGGTTGTTTTAATCTTAAAACACACGACAGGTTATTTTCCAGACTTTGGGGAAGTTGTGAATCAGTGTGGGATCATGGGAGCTGCTCTTGTTATTGCTCCTTGTTCATGGAACAGGAGGTTTTTAGCGGGAGCTGAATTCTCCTCCTTGTTGTGGGATGGGACACGACCCGAGGAAGAACATCATTAAATTTGGAGCAGATCTGGGTAAACAGACAGATCCAGAAAGTCAAGGTGGGGCATCAGCCTTGTGGAGGTATGTGCTCTTGTCTTTATCAATACTTATGCAACTGTCCGGTTTGTCTGCCACTGGTACTGATGTCTCCTATGTCTCATGTGAGACAAGAGTCTGGACAAACACACTACATCATCGTTGAAGTTGGACGACTTGATGCTGAAAAGATGCTTTGGTTTTTGAAAGGTTACGTATTCGAGCGGTCACGGTAAAAAGTGGAAGATTGAAAAATGTATCGGGCACCAAAAAAACACGTGAACAACTTTATACATATTTCTCAGCTGGTTCAGAGGTGAAGCTGAAAACAGTTTAAAACTCATTTTCTACTCTGGTTTGCATTCGCTTCCACTCGCTGATGAAGCTCTGGAGAGTTCTCCAGCGTTTCCATCAGGAACCAGTGGCTCAGGAGTTGCTTACCGTTTTAAATTTCTGGTGTGCTGGGGAAAATGTGGGTAAATTACATGAATTAGTTACCCTCCCCACATAATAAGCCCCAGGGCAACTCCTCCAGTGAATCTGCAGCAGCTGCGAGTTGCTCTGAAAAAGTGGAAATGTGTAGATGTGATGCAGGTGCAGTTCATGTTCCCTGGATAAAATAAAAAAGTTTAAATCAAGAATATAGTTATGTGTGTGAAAAGTACTCAGAGAAAAGGTTTTTCACCACAAATTTAAAGCTGCAGATTTGATTTAATGAAACTATATCTATGTTTCTAACCTTGATATGAATAGAAAATACACACAGACACATTTCAACTGTCCCGGATCTGGACTGAACCTGTGGCCGTTTCCGGAGGAGTCTCAAACCTCCGTGTGCCCATTAGCTCGCCTGGTAGCACATTCGCCCAGGCAGCAGTTTTTAATACTTTAATAAATGTTGCGTTTTAAGGCCACACCATCGCAGACGCCCCATTCATTTCCAAAGTGGAGAGAGTTGAAGTCAGTTTTAGAAATGATCTGCCGTGTTTGCTGCAGGCGTCAGTGAGCTCTGTGTTTTCAGGTCAGTTGAGAGAAGTGAGCGGCAGCGAGCGGCCATTAGAGAAACAGCGAGACACCGTGAGTCCTGCACTTTGTCCGGATGAGCACTCAACATCACAAGGAAGAGGTGAGACCCACCGCAGCCATTAACAAGCGCACACACACACCTACACAAAGCACATGGAACAACACTATGTGTGTGTGTGTCTGTGTGTGTGTGTGTGTGCGTGTGCGTGTGTGCAGCTCACCTGAAATCACTGCACAAGCTGCGTTTCTAAAACCCACATGTGCTTCTTCACAGGAAGCAGAATCTTTATACAGCAAAGTCGAACCTGCTCGATAAAAGCTGTTCTTTCTAAAAACACATTGATCAATATGTCGATGAGGCGAATAGAAGATCAGTGAACCTGCTGAATGAGTCACGCTTTGCCTCCGATTAATAATGCAGCATATTGATGTGTTTAATGGGTAATTAGACGGCACATTCACCAGCACAACACTGAGATGCTGAGTAGATGGAGGCAGCTGTGATCACAAACAAGAATTTGAAGCGGCTGTAACTTCCCTGTTAAGTTCTCCACATTTTTTCCATTTGTCAATTCTATAATTTCCGTATAATTTCCGTTCCTGGTTCCAATGAACTGCTGCACACGTGTTACCTGACAGATGTCCCGCCCCGGCACTTCCTGCCTCCTCGTGTTTTCATCCTCGGTTCTTCTTTACCGATATCAATCACACGTGGTGGAGGGATGTGGCACGACCCAAGAAAGAAAACACTTTGGAATGGATCTGGAAAAAGGGGAGGATCCAGAAACTGGCTGAGCCCAAATTCTACAAAGGCCACATTTGAAGACTGATGACATCACAGTGGTGCATCAACGGTGATGTCGATGGGACGCAAGCAGCTGGGGAATCCTCTGTAGACCAGACCGTCTCATTTCCCTTCTGGCTTTGCGGCGTACTCGGTCTGCGATGGCGTGAAAGTTCATCCTGACGTTGGACACAGCTGCACTCTGCTCATTCCATCGTCCTTTGAAAGATTGCAAGATTGTACCAAGTCTTGCTTTACTGTGTCTGAACCACGCTCGTGTTTTGGGACCTGTTCTCAGACTGACTTCCTGTGTATGATGAGCTGGACTATGAGTGAAGATTGCACCTTCATCTCAAACCTCGTCTCCTGTGTGTTCTCTTCACTACTCCACTGGTGCCCCAGTGCCCTGTGACACAAATAGACTCTTTTGACACATTTCAGTTAACACAGGAAGGGGAATACATATCTGTTAAATAAAACGGACACTAACGTAACATGATTTATGATTTTATCGCCTGCTCGCGCTGTAAAGACTCCAGTTCGTCTTCATTTAGACCAGGGGCCTGAAATGCAGTTTTCTTTTCTGCCGAGCTCAGCAGGGAGCTGGTGGACTCGTCGGGTCGGTCTGATTAGCAGATGGGTTTGAAATGAAGACGCACTTGAAGTGGACGAGTGGTCTGATGAGGATCGATGGAGAACAGGGAGGCCGGAGGAGGGAGAGACGGCTGCTGGGAGATCAGAGCTGTTTAAAGGGATTTGAGGGGATGCAAGAAAAACGGTGATGGGGTCGACGTTCTCCTCCGACAAGAAGAAAACCTGAACACTTTGGTTTTTACATTCAATGCAAACACTTTCTTCGGTGCAAGGCAGCTAGAGAATGGTGACCACGGCTTTAAGGGTTTAAGGTTACGGGTTGTTGGTTAAGGTTAATAACAAAAAGAAAGAAATTAATAAATACAGATCTGTGACCTTCAGTTCTGTGCCTGAGAGTCAGAATCGCTGGGTGAGATGTATATGAAGAACTTCCCGTGGGACGAAGCTGAGCTTTAAAGAACACACTGACAGAAGAGACAGAGACAAAAGGAGAAGGGAACCAGATCCTCTCAGAAGCTCGGATGAGACCTTTCCCAGACGAGACGTGTCCGACCAACAGCCGGGCAGATGAACCGCGGCGTCTTTAAAACCCTCAACATTCACCTTTTGGTTTCTGTATCTTCTTCCTTTTGTTGTCCTTCATTTCCCTTGAAGCTTACGGAGCTTTGAAAAGTTCCACAGTCCCACAGGACATTTGATTCTTTCAATCCACAGGAGGAGTTTGTGAAGTTCAGTTATGAAGAATGGAAACAATCACAAACCTCTTGGAGCTGAGTCACAGCGGCTTCAGGTGCCGAGCAGGAACATGAAGAAGCTGCTGACCATCACGCGCAGGACGGTGGATTCGCGGCCGCTGATCAATATGAGTCTTTGCATTACTTCAAATCACAAGCACTGAAGTGTAAGTGCAGCTCAGGCTGATGGGAAAGTGTAATAATCATAATCATACATCAAAGAACTGGACGTGAAGGGAAATGCTACTTTTCTGAATCTCACAGGTTCCGGTGACAGAAAGATTGTGGCTTTGGTTAAATGTTGATTACAGGTCGAGTACTTACATACTGCGTTTTAGTATTACGGTGCATCACTGTTGCTATGGTTACGCCTAATTTAAGAACTCTGGAAACGTTTTAGTTTGAAAACTCCAGGGTGGTTATTTTAGTCTGCTCGAAACCATGATGCACTTCCCCCCGCTGTTCCTCCTTCGTGGTACTTTCTGTAACTAAGCAACCAACACCTGCTTCACTGGTGACAACACTGGTGGCTTCAGTTTGAAAATTAAAATGTATTCAGATGAATGTGGCCTCAGTTGCTGCCAACTAAAATATATTGTTTTATATATCATATTTAGATATTGAAGGAAAAGCAGGCAATGAGACAAACAGTGATTCAGGTCAAGTATGTAAACATCTTTACAATATTAGATTTTTATATTATTATTATTGTTCTGTGGTTGAACTGCTCACAACTAGACATAAGACGTTGTTTTTGTACATGTGACATTGGTTAAAAAATAAAACATCACAATCAGTCACATATATCAAGTACTAAGAAACTCACTTTAGTTTAAGATAAGTAGCTGACTTTGACTTTTTAAAGCTTTAACGTGATGTTTTCTTGCAGCGCTCTCAGCAGCAGGTTGTTGTTGTGCGTCCGTCACACGTCCACGTCTCGATCCTTCCCCACACTGTCCTCATGTCATTGTGCAACGGGACGCAGGTCGAGCATCGGCGAGCAGCAGGTGGCTACACGGCTCCGTCATCTGGTCTGTGACCCGGAGACACAACAAGAGGACAGCAGGACACCAGGACAGCAGGACAGCAGGACAGCAGGACGAACACAGTTTCACAGTCAGACGTCAAACACGAGCCGAGCAGACGCAGGCTTGGTTTGCTCGCTCACCTCCGATGACTCGCTGCTCGGGGGGGGGGGGGTGTTTGACCTGGAAAAGCACACAAACACCCAAAGGCAGCAAAAGGTTTCCCATTGATTTGAAACATCAACAATAATTCTCCTCATTCAGAAGTGAAGGGCAGCAGAGGGCGTCTTTTGTGGAACAGCGACTTTAAACGGATCTGAGCTGGGCGATCGTGCAGCGACACATTCATAACACAAAAGACAGAGAGAGTGTGTGTGTGTGTGCGTGTGTGTGTGTGTGTGTGTGTGTGTGTGTCTGTTCACGGCCTGCAGCTCACACTCTCTTTGCGTCTCTTTGGAAAAGTGAATTAGGTCCAAAAGTTTTATTTAAACCCACTAAAAGCAAACAAGGTAAGAAACTTGTGCTAATAACAATCCAAACATTGTCTTGATATTTGTGTTCAGGTGAACTTCAGGAGATGATCCAGAGTTCAGCTCTAAGTGTTGAGAGTATTAAGAGCGTCAGAGGATCAGAGGATCGTTTCTGGAATTAAGATGGAGGCTTTTAATAAACTGAAACTTTGACCTGGAACAATTCAAAAGGATTTTCTCAGTTAATTCAAGTTAAACAATCTGTAAAAAACAGTTTTGTCCGGTGCTGATGTTCCTGATTATTTTGTTTTTTTTACTTTCTGCTTCTCAACTCATTGTTTTTTCTCTTTTCGCCTCAGGTCATTTCCTCAATGTATGTTTAGTATTTTTATTGCAACAAGGATTTTCTGCTCTTTCACCAGACGTCTCGTGAGATTTTAATCTTCTGAAATATTACCTGGATGAGTAAGAGAAAATAAAAGAAGATAATGCCTCTGCTTCCTCAGTCGTAACTGGGGATAATCAAGATTAAATCAGGTGATCATTTATGAATAAAGACTTTCTAATGTCTCTTTAGCTTCAGATAAAACTCATTTTTATAACCTGATCAGCATAATGGTTTGATGGATTGGACCATAATGATATTTTACATAGTTTTTACTGCTTTACACAGGGCATTAGCATGCAGGCTAATCCAAGAGCAGATGTATGTAGCCGGTGTCTTCTCCCATATCTCAATTAAAGGCTACACATTATTAACTCTTTAATTATATATTGCAACTTGTCTTGTTTTACTCTTAATCACTGAGAAATATGAATTTAATCCCTAAATAAATCGTCTTTCTGCCTTTTTTAAAATCTACACTATACAAATCATGCATCACAGTTTATTGAAGAAACCGTTTTCTGCATTTTCAATTCATCAGAAGCTACATAAACGTGCAACCGGCGGCGTAGAAGACATCCACCGACAAACTCCACGGGCGTTTTGTCCTCATGTTTATTAATACAGCCGTTGTGACAAGCGTCGCATGCAGTCGGCGCCGCAGTATTTTCATCGTCAAATGCAATTAGCCGCGACCTACTTCACGAGAGGGAGAAATATTGTTCTTTAATTGCCCCGCATCCCGGAGAGCGGCAAGTGGGGTGTGTTTTATATCACACTGCCAGTCAGGCTGCGGGAAAGGAACTGGGAAAAATGTTAATGAGGCATGTTCAGAACACTTATCAGCAGGTTAATGAATAATTACTAACTTTCTTCTGTAAAAAAAAAAAAAAAGAAAAAGAGAGAAGATCCCATTTCATCTAAATTACCTTTAATCAGGAGGAAATTTATGTGGAGGACGTTAAGTGAGCAGATTTACTGTACGGCAAAATGCTAATGGGAGTCGTGTCCTCGGGCAAAGCGGCCGTTTGTGAATGTAAAGAAAGAAAATGGGATCTGGGGTGAACAGATTTGAGTTTCTCTTATTAAATATAATTCAATGAACAGTTCATCAGATTCAAGTTGTCCTTCATCCTTTTGTTTTGTTTGGTTTCAAAAAAGTAATAACCTACAAATTAAAAAGCGTCTAATTTCACAGCAGAAACCAGGATTTAAAGCTGTTTCACATTTCAGTGAGATGACAGAAATGTGAGATATCAGTCGCGGTATGCAAATGTTTTTAACGGCTCATGAACACTGTGATTTCTCATAAATGTGACGTTAATATTTCCCACATTGTCCCGTAAGGCTGCTTGGTATTCTGCTGTTTTCCTGCTGAAGGCTGAGGGCTGGAATTGACGCTCGGAGTTTCAGGAGAGAAGGATTCAAACTTTTTAAAGTACATTATTGATTTTGTCTTTGTCTGAAGCACTGACATTAAAAACCCGCTCTTCGCCTGCCGAAGGTAAAATAAAGACGTTTCTGGAAGAAGAATTCAACTGAAGAGACAATTTATTTCCCCCAAATCTTCAGTATCACATTAAAGAAAACGGGACTGTGGCCGCGAGTGAGGCTGCGTTCAGGCCCAGTGCTCCCAGTGACAATACTGACACCATCATGATGTCACGCAGCTGCGACAATGTTCAGCCCTCTGGCGT